>NW_017306733.1:512083-516706 GCF_000935625.1 Nanorana parkeri
TACAGCTGGCTCTGCCTCTAGATAGGCAGAGCCAGCTGTCACTCACGCAGCTGGGCGGATCTCGACATCGATGTCGGGATCCGCTCCGGCGTCTCAGTATACCGCTGTAGCTCCCTATATACTGAGCCTAAGGTGACGGGAGGACGCTAGTTTGTGTCCTCCCGTTACCCTAAGGAGAACTATGGGGAAAAGCCCTAACCCCATAGTTCTCCTTTAAATATCTTCTGTGCTTCTTGGAACGGTTTCATGAAACTTGAGCGTGGATGTCATGAACCATTTTACAAACATCGGCTTATAATGTGCGAATCACTGCCATGAACATCTGTATACAGTAAACCTATGTATATTCAGTTCCCATCGATTCAGCTCATAGTCATCTAGGCCCGACTGCTCAGACAATACAACTGTACCTGATCTACACTCACAGTACTGCTCTCAGCTCTAGGTTCTCCTCATTCAGGCTCTGTAATACTCACTCCATTAGGTCCAACTCATGCAGTCTCATGTTATCTAATAAATAGTAAATTTCAATAGCCCTGAATTCCTCTGTCATCAGACGTCAGTGATCTGGAAGGTGGTTGCTATAAGTTCAGGAAGTTCGCAAGTAGTCACTTTATGCTGCTGAAAAAGGCAATATTCATGGGCTTGAGATGATCCACCTTTCAAATACTCCAACATATTAACCTCCCTGGCGGTATGATTATCTCAGTTTTTTTACTTTTGCATTTCTCGCCGGTTCCGCCCCCCATGCAATGCCGGCGCTCGCAGGGAAGGAACCCGGAAGACGCCCCAGTGTGGCTCGGGTTTACCCAGATGGCTCACTGGGCTCAGAGGTATGCATGAGGGTGCTGGGTCCAGTCTTCCAATTGTGGTCTGTTATGGAAGACAGAAGTGCAATAACCGCCATAATGGGACATAAACCTAGAAATATCTGAAAGGAGCGCCACAGCAAATCTCCCCCCCGCCACACCAAAAAAAAGCAATTGTGCAATCAATGACGCATTATTGCGTTTCCCCTTGAGTCTAACAAAACACAAAAACACACGGCCTGTTCCTGGCACAAAACTGTTCACGTCGATAATGTGTTGGGATATTGTTTCCACCTGCTGCAGGGTTTGCGCTCCCAATACACGCAGAGGATGAAGTCAGATAACTGAAGTATTATTCCGCAGAGTTGTGCAAGGTGCAGTGACCCACCGAAACTGGCAGCCATTATGATCTCTCCAGGCTTAGGAAACTGAAATGTAATTGCATTGGGAGATGGCACTCTGCATAGCATCTGTTGTGCAAGGTGCAGTGACCCATAGAAACAAACTGGAATTTTGGGTGCTCAAGGGGTCCCCTTCATCAGGGCAACAGGAGTGTAAACAACACATATATGTACATGATTACAATGAGTATAATGGATGATATACAACAATGAACCATAGCTGGTTGATACAAAGGTGTAGTGTGACAAGTGTGTGTGAGAGTATATATATATATACACTGAGTGGCCAGATTATTATGACCACCCCATCAGTACTTCGTTGGGCCGCCTCGTGACTCTACGAGATGATGAAAGGTGATGCGAGGAATCTGACGCTGCACTGTTGCCCTTCTGTTGTCTTGTACCAGTCTTGCCCCTCCCCCGTTCTGCCCTAACATTGACTAGTCGCTGACGGCCACAATTCGGTCAGACCCAGATTTTCGGCTGACAGTCCAGTCTTTAAACACTTTAACAATGGGCTGCTCTTCTTCTGCTGAATTCTGCTGTTTTGCTGATACTCGCTCCATGGCTCCGAGCGCCAACAATCATCCCGCGTTCAAAGGCTGTTAAATCGCGATGTTTCCCCGTATCTTCAGAAACAAATCACTTCTACCGTCGTGGTAACCAACCCGCTTCCCTATTTATAATGGTCTGGCCCTCTAGCAACTTCAGCGCCAAATTATAGCTAATTTGCGTACAAACATCAGGTGGTCGTTCCATCTTTATATCAAACACCAAACTATGGGCTATTATGTTATACCATCCATGATGCTACTCATACTTAAATGTATTGTTTACATGTATGAAACCCTGATGAAGGGAGACCCTTGGAACCTCTGAACTGTGTTGGCGTGTCTCTTCTGTTTCATATGAAGAAAAAAAAAATGTATTATGGGACTATTATTTTGGCGTGGAGCTCCTTCTTTTCTAAATTTCACAACACTGGCTCTGAGGGCCGGTGCACACCTAGGCGACACCCCACCGCGCAGCAATCGTGCACGATTCCACGCGGTCAGGAGTCGCCCAGGTGTGCACTGTGGGTGCCATTATTTTCCAATGGCTCCCCAGTAGCGCCGGGCGGATCGTATGGTTTCCTGCCGCGATTCCGCCTGTGCTTCTGAACACGACTAAAACAGCTGCGCGTCGTGTATCGCAGAAAAAAGGCACTTGTGGAATTGTGCACGATTGCCGCGTGGTAGGGTGTCGCCTAGGTGTGCACCGGCCCTGAAAGATCGCATCAGATATGTCTGACAGGAAGGACCAAACTATGACGTTAGGATGGATTCCAACACAGAGCAACATAATTTCCATGTCAGCAGTTTGAGGACAAGGTGACAATTAAGAACCTATTCTAAATGTTGAGCTTTTTTCAGGAACCGGATCTGAACCCGGGGCCTCTGCTGTAGCTGGTTCTACCTGCTGAGCCACCTTAGAACCTTGGATAGTTCCTTGCCTGAGCTCCTGTGTAATCCTCAGGTAAACCTAGTTTCTGCTGAACTCTGAACTTCTTGCTCCTCCCTTGAACTTCCTATTTAAGCCACGCCTCTGCACTTCCTGTTTGCCAGATTATTGTGTTCCTGCCATTATCTTGCTTCCTGCTCCTTCTGTGATACAATCTACTCATACTGCTACCCGTGTACCAACCTTTGGCTGCTGATTCACCGACTTCATTGTCTACCACTTCATACCCGATACCTTTGGCTACTGACCTCGGCTTGTTCGCTGACTACGCTTCTGCCTGCTCCTCCACTACTGCCCTCTGCTTGTGTACCGAACCCGGCCAGTTATACTACGAATTGCCTGCTGCTTCAGCTGCTGGACTCTGAGCCTGACCCCAGATGGTGACAGCTTTGTGAAGGTTTAGCAGGCATAGAATTCCACAAGTAAAATACCTACTTTCCAAGGAAAGTCCATTGTCCCTCAATGCTCCTTTCTTTTGGCTGGGCTCCCAAGTCCCACTAGCCTCAGAGGAACTCAGCAGTGCTGTGATCAGCTGACCATCAAACATGGAGATACCTGTCAATTAGACAACTTGAAGGGGGAAGGCATTTTTTTTTTCTTTCTAAAACTGGAAAACCTTTTTGTTTTTTTGCCACTTCTATGCACTGCTCACTCTTCTCTCCCCTCCAATCATGAAAAGAACATAGGAATCCATCATTGCTTTCCAGAGCCTCAGCATCTCACTGATTTCACACATACTGTTTACCCCGCTAGTACAAAGACTTTAATAATACCCAGCAGGAGGGTTTCTGCATCTAGAGTTATTCACAACATATTTTATAGTGTAATGCACTTAAAGAAAGTGAGGAATCTGGAAATACTTAGCTGGCAGGCACTTGGTTTTGACACGCATGAAGTCAGTGTATTTATAGAATTTAAGGAGAATTTAAGGAGCGACCGAAACTTAAGCAGTTTACCAGTCGAAATGTTACCGACGAGCTTTGTGTTTCTAAGAATGATAGTTTATAACGCGTTTTACGTTTTGAGGAATCTAGTGTAAACGCAGACGCTGAAGTCTATAGCACTGTCCCTACCACGTGACACAGTAACAGATCTTATATAATACATACCGTATTTTGCGATCTATAAGGCGCACCTGACCATAGGACGCAGGGAGGGTTCTGTGACAGCTGTAGTCAGTCATAGCTGAGACAGGTGGTGCTGTGATTACAGCGCCACGGTCTCAGTGATCAGACAGAGCAGATGAAGAACGGACGTTCTTCGTCTGCTCTAGGGGCTCTATGGTGAGCGCCTATGCCGTGGTCAAGGGACCCCCAGAGGACCCCGAAAACCCCGGCGGCGCGGAGTGCGGACACGATCACCGCCGCCGCTCAATTTGATACAAGTGATCCGATTATTAAACGAGCAGCGGCTCCCACTGTACATTTAGCTCTGCTTGTCCGGAGCAGGGCTAAATGTACAAACAAAAAACTAGTCGCCCGGCGCCCGAAACTGCATGTCCCGGGCGTCGGGCGATAGGGATTCGCTCCATAAGACGCACACACATTTCCCCCCGCCTTTTTTGGGGGGGGGGGAATAAGACGCACACACATTTCCCCCCGCCTTTTTTGGGGGGGGGGGAGTGCGTCGTATGGAGCGAAAAATACGGTAGTTTAAAATCAATGTAGTTTTGTTTTTGGTTGCATAGGGTGACTTTGGGCAGCTCATTGTCCAACTCTCAAACACTCTTTCAGAGGTTCCTGCACAAGGGAGTTAATTGTATCTGCGCTGCCTATTGCAGGTCATACAATTCAGACAATGTTTAGAAAATGTGATGCAGCTTTGTTATGTACTTGTGTGTAATAAGCCATTTTGTTCAATATTCCCCCATCAAAGAGGGTGGGAGGATCAGGGATGTGTGCTTATCACCCCCC
>NW_017306733.1:516874-539398 GCF_000935625.1 Nanorana parkeri
CCTTTTTCAGGACCAGTGTAACCCAGACATGAGAGTCCTAATTGCACAACAGCATTTTACAACTAAACATCAATGTTTTATTTCTCACACAGGTTTTTTTAGTAGGTCAGGCCCAGTTTTTTTTTATCAGGCATGTTGGATGAATGAACCGGTATCCTCTGCCAAAATAAACAATGTATGCATTCAGCATTACGAACTTTGTGGGATTCCCAGTCGCAATTGCCGAGTAAAATATTGTGGTTTTGTAGAAAGCGATGTAAATGTACGAGCAGCTAATGAAGTAAAATGATACTGCCAAGTTTATTGCATTATCTGAGCAATAAACTACCAGCCGTTGTAAAAACTGGACGCAACTATGCAGCACTTTCTTCTGTATTTACGGGCTGAACAATTTAATCTTGTTCCGAATGGTGCCATGACACGGAGGCTTTTTACATGGCATGACCTGAATACCTTCTTCTGCCACACCTGCAGCAACCATTACACAAGGGTCTCCTCTGCTTTTTTGTAGTTCTCTTTCATTCTACATTATAGGGAATTTAGAACATTGAGACACATTAAAATGATTAATATGATATACCACGTTTCCCTGAAAATAAGACCTATCCCGAAAATAAGACTTAGTACTATTTTTGGGAATTGCTAAAATATAAGACCTACCCTGAAAATAAGACCTAGTTATGACCATTCCCAGGGCCGGTGGTGGCATAAATGGGAACTTGGAGAGGCAGGAGAGAATCAGCGGTGCCAACGAAGCCGGCGCTAGAGGAAGCGGGGCGGCAGCGGAGGGAGCAGATCCGCATAAGCCGATGCTTCCTCTATAGCGCCGGCTCCTGTCACAGGCGGAGTAATACCAAATGCGCTCCGCCTGTGAGGAATCGATAGTGAAAGCGCGCTTCACTCATTCTGGCCAGCGATTGGTTACCAAATTGCTCTTGGAAAGGTACGGCACCCCTGATCACCATATTTTTGTTCATGAATACATGTAGACTTTTCTACATGAATAAGTGTGGATTGTTGTACATGAAAAAAAGAAAAATAAGACCTACCCCGAAAATAAGACCTAGTGTGTTTTGTTGTTTTTGAGCCAAAAAAATACAAGACAGTGTCTTATTTTCGGGGGAAACACGGTATGTACTCACTGAAGTGTATGAGTAATTTCCTGGAAACAATATCTCACAGAATGTGCTTTTAGCAATCTAGCGCAGTCTGACAGCTGTCACATTTTGCCCCACCTACAATCACTGTAAGCTCCACCAAATCTACATTAAGAATTCATCTGCATACTTCTGCCTGTCAGTATGTATTTATCCCAATGCATGTCTGTCCATGTTCGTCTGCAACACTGACATTTCCAGGAATTACATGTGCAAAAGGAAGCGGGAGGTATGTGTAATGCTAAATTAGTTGGAAAAAAATTGGGGAAGGCCAGAACCTGCACAAGAAGAGGATTTATACCGGTCCCTTAATCTTCACTTCGTTCACGAGGTATATCTGCCTGAAGAATCCTCTTCACACTTCCAGGAGTGTTGTTTTCCTATGTGACCTGTTGCGCACTGTAGTTTCTTCCGCTGAACCCTACGTCACTACTTAGGCCCCGTTCACACTGAGCAGTTTATCACGCGATTTCCGCCGCAACATTGTGCATATTTCCGCGCGATATCGCTCTATGTAGCTCGTCCAATGCATTTCAATGGAGCTGTTCACATCTCACAGTACAATGTTGCCTGTAGCTCGTCGCTCAAGCTTGTAGCTCGTACACGACCCTTTTTTTCGGCAGATGTCGTGCGATTCGGCCCCAATAGAATCAATAGTGGTGCACAAAATCGTGCATTCCCAGCGATATTGCGCGACTTGGTCGCGCGATTGCGCGCTACAGAAGGGTCACTTTAGCACTGCAAAATGTAAGGAAATAATGATGTCACATCAAGATCGCTGTTGATTGGTTAGAGCACAATGTAGCAGCGGCGAAGTCCCGCCCCAAAAATGCGCTACGTAGTGAGATAAAATGTACAATGTCGCTCATAGCCGCTCAGCGCGAAATTGTGCGGAAAAACGTGCAATATCCATGTCGCTCAGTGTGAATGGGGTGTTAGGGGTCAGCGGAACCCCTACTTAGTACTACTTACTACTGCTGCTAGGACCACAAAAGACAGCAGGGGATCAGGCATCCAATACATCTGGAAATGTGTCGGATGTGAAGAGGTCATTGCGCTTTGATATTATTTAACTTGGTGAGCCGGTTTAAGTCGCTACATGTGAATGGGGCCTTAGGGTTCAGAACCAGCAACATTCTTATCTGCAAAAATGTAATTTAAATGTAACACTTCCCAGTAGAGGCCAAAGTTGGCTCCTCCACCATATTAAAGGAGAACTATGAGCTGCTAAAGGAGAACTATGAGCTGCTAAAGGAGAACTATGAGCTGAGTCCTTTTCACATAGTTCTAGCCGACCTGTGACAATGAGACTGTCACAGGTCGGCTCAATAGATCGGGAGGTGAGCGAGCACATACCGGCGTTCGCTCACTTCTCGATCCTGTCACGGCTCTCTGCCATGACAGGGGAGGGGCTGGATTCCCCTCTCCGATCCTCCAGCGCTAACTGGCGGAACGGACGGGGGAGGGTACAGCTGGCTCTGCCTCTAGATAGGCAGAGCCAGCTGTCACTCACGCAGCTGGGCGGATCTCGACATCGATGTCGGGATCCGCTCCGGCGTCTCAGTATACCGCGAGCTGTAGCTCCCTATATACTGGGGAGAGCCCGCTGTCACTCACGCAGCTGGGCGGATCCCGGCACAATTGTGTGCCGCGAGCTGTAGCTCCCTATATACTGAGCTT
Organism: Nanorana parkeri; assembly: GCF_000935625.1. Classification (NCBI taxonomy): domain Eukaryota; kingdom Metazoa; phylum Chordata; class Amphibia; order Anura; family Dicroglossidae; genus Nanorana; species Nanorana parkeri. The sequence continues at coordinate 519,712 of NW_017306733.1, forward strand.
TGGGTGACGGGAGGACGCTAGTTTGTGTCCTCCCGTTACCCTAAGGAGAACTATGGGGAAAAGCCCTGACCCCATAGTTCTCCTTTAATGGGCTATGAAGCTGTCCAATTATAGTGATGGGCCAGGGGGAAATAAATAAATAAAAAAATAACAGTATCCTGACCGGCCATACTTCAACTACCAGCAGGGGTGTTGGATTAATCCATGGATTAGAACACCGCGGTTTTTAGGAATTCATACAGGTTCCTCTATGATGCTAGCACTGTATGCATCTATAAACTTTAAAATGGCAAGTTGCTATATTGATTTTTTTAAAGCCCTTGGTCATGGCTCTCTAGTATTATTATCTCTCTAGTATTATATGAGAGATACAGGAGATTACATTAGGAAGGTGGAGGGGATACGGATGCTGGTAGGGGGGGAAGGTGTGGTTTTCTAGTGGACCTTGATATTTCGGACAATGAAGAATAAAAGAAGGACATCATTTACTTCTCTTAGTTTATTTTGACTCATAATCTTTTTTGTATTGTGAGGTGGCCATCCCACCCCGCTACAGGGTTAGGTGATAGGCACAGCTTGTATACCATCATATTCAGGCTTGTACCTAAGGGTAATGGGAGCACACTTTTTTTTTTCCTGGTGAGGATTGTATCTACATACATTTGTGGGATATGTAGAAACATAGTATCATTATATAGACAATGTCATTTTTCTTTAAAGGAGAACAATGAGGTGATTGATTTTCACTCACCTCATAGTTCTAGCCGACCTGTGACAATGAGACTGGATTCCCCCCTCCCCTGTCTGATCCTCCAGCGCTGACGGACGGGAGAGGGTACAGCTGGCTCTGCCTCTAGATAGCCAGAGCCAGCTGTCACTCACGCAGCTGGGCGGATCCAGACATAATTGTTGGGATCCGTTTCAGCTGCGGCGTCTCCGTATACCGCGAGCTGTATACTGAGCTTTGGGTGACGGGAGGACGCTAGTTTGTGTCCTCCCGCTACCCTTAGGCCTTGTTCACACCAAATGCAGAGCAGATCCGCTCAGGTTTCTGCACACGCAGTGCAGTGGGTTGTGCCGCGTTTTTGATGCGTTCCGGGGCGTTTTTACCTGCTCTGGACCTGCACGCTGCGATGTGAACTGGAGCTAAAAATACCATTGGAATACATTGGACGCAGTTTTGATCCGGTCTGCAACTGCTCTGCTCCGCACCTGCTCCGCGCTTGGTGTGAACAAGGCCTTAGGAGAACCGTGGGAAAAAGCCCTGACCCCATAGTTCTCCTTTAAAGCGTTTAGAAAGTTTATTCAAAATGATTTGAATCTTACTAAATGTCCACATAATACAGTCAACAAAGGATAACATTTTTGGATTGAACAATGGAGAATAATGTGGAAAAGGCGTTTACGGATAAATTATTTTGCACAAATAGAGCCAGTAATAACATCTTGAGAGCAGACAGTAATCATCCAAAACAAGTTCTTAACAGACAACCACTAAGGCAATATTTAGGAGTGGGGATAAATGGCTCAGAAAATATTGATTCTGAAAAAGAGTCTAAGGAATTACAAATTAGACTAAAAAGGAGAGTATGTGCTCGAGGTGCTAAAAAAGCCATAAACAGAAAAGTACAGAGGAATATGACTGATGAGGAAATAAGCAAGATTACTATGTTCAGTCATCAAGCACATCAGATTAATAAAATGTTAACTAACAATCGGTGTATTTTACAAATCGATAGTAAATTAAAATCAATTGTGGGGGAGAGACATTTGGGGGGGCAGCCTTGCTTCACCATTCTGATGCTCGGTTTGAACTTCAGCAGGCCATCTTGACCATGTCTACATGCCTAAATGTATTGAGTTACTGACATGTGATGGGCTGATTAGATATTTGTGTTAAAAGAGAACTATGAGGGGAGACGGGAGCCTAGGGTAAGGAGAACTATGGGGAAAAGCCTTAACGGCCAGTGAGTGTATAATGCTGTTTAGGTTAAACTCCATTGTCATGCAGTGGCCCTTGTGAGCATCACTAAAACTGGCCGGGTTTGTTTAATATTACTTGAAGCGACCCGCAGCTGCACTCACAGTGGATTTAGCTTGTCCCATATAAGTGGAGAAGGATTACATTGAGAAAATAATTGATGCATCTCTTATTAAACAGTTTCTTAGAGCAGAGGAGGTTGTAGCTTATTGTGTTGCCGTTACACAAGTTAAAACCTTATTATAAGTCCAATTTAAAGAGTATGAAAACAAAAATTGGTAGGAAGACTCATTGTTTCCACCTGTCCTGGTCACCACCGTGTAGGGTACAGGATGTGAAAGGAAATCCAAAACTGGACAGGAACAGGGAGTAAGGGCAAATCCTCCATGCGTACTGGTGACTGCCTAAAAGTGTATTTTCTGTCAATTTGAAAATATATCCTGTAGACCAGGGGGTGTCAAACTCAATTTAATCACGGGCCGCATCAACATTATGGTTACCCTCAAAGGTATCTGTAAGACTATATAAATGTATCTAATCTTTATCATAATTGCCTCTGCATTCGATTATCACGGGTTTTAGTAATAACTCAATACCTAGATCTGAAAGTAGAAGTCCAGGAAATGGCCTGGTGGGCCGGATTCGGCCCCTGGGCCTTGAGTTTGACACATGTGTTGTAGCGTGTCTGGGGCAGGAAGTGAAGGGAAAGCTCCCCAACGGAACACAGAAATTCTCTACTCTTTATATAACTTTCATCTTCGGAACATTATTATTTACTGGCATCTATACTGGAAACAGCTGACTGAGGAATGGTTGAGGAGCCAAAAAAAAAAAGGCAACTCAGTTTGGGTACAGATAATAAGGAAGCATAAAACAGCCTGACACCGACTTGGCATTAAACAGACGTTGTCAAGAAATCAATCATCAAGTGTATAAAAAAATACAAACCTGGCCTAAGGGGCGTAGGTTAAATACATTTAGAGAATGATCCAAACAAAACATGTTAAAATGTCTAGGAGGACTAGGGAGGAGGACGGTCAAGAAGTGACACCCCATTGGGTCCACATTACATAATCCGTTGACCAAACGGATGTTTTATCTTGGCTGCTGCCGGGACGGACTGCTGAAAGGTTCCTGGCAGAACATGGTCCCCGCACAGGTGCCAACTGTCTCTTATGTTAGGACGTCTGTTGGAACATTTATTAATCTTCTGGATTACTCCTCTGCATCCTTCAACACGTATCATAAAAATAGTAATAACTTCTACAAACCAATTGCCAATGGCAGGAGAATGATATTATGGGGTTTTTTTGTGTGGTTTTTTTCAATCAATAACAATATAGAAGTGACAAATAAGATCAGAGTATCAAACATCTGTAATGGCTTTGCTTGGCCAGATGCTTTTGGAGCATTACATGGAGGACTGACTGAATCTTAAAGGAGAACTATGGGGTCAGGGCTTTTCCCCATAGTTCTCCTTAGGGTAACGGGAGGACACAAACTAGCGTCCTCACAATTTAGAACATCAGTTCAGATTTAAAGGAATAATAACAGTCGTGGCGCAGGTGCAGCTTTTCCTGCGTCCAATAAATGGCCAACAAAAGGCCTCTGACATCCATCATTCTTGGTGATAGGTCGGCCTGTCTATAGCAGAGACAGCATGCAGAAAATGAAGCCAAACGCACAGGGCGCATGGGTGCTCACCTATGGGTATTTTGGAACAGAATGTAGTTAAGGCAATGACAGATTAGTAATCGCTCAGTGTTTGTTGGTCCTGGCTAAAGAAAATAGTGTGTGCAAAGCTTCCACAGAACTGCCAAAAGCATTTTTTGTTTTATGTTATGCTTTTGCCAAACCTATTGTAATGTTGGAAGAATGAGTCGCCATGAAAACTGTGCGACTCCTAAAGGACTCCACCCCAAATCATTTTGTTGTTGGGGTTATGTCATAAAATGAAGCCTCCACATGTTTGACTCATTGGTGTGTTGTTTTCATGACAGCTGTACAAAGATCCATTGTCTCTTGCTGTGTTTAATCTATCACAAATGTCATAAAGGTGTGTGTGTGTGTGTACACACACACACACAATATTACCAAAACTATTGGGACGCCTTTACACGCACATGAACTTTAATGGCATCCCAGTCTTAGTCCGGAGGGTTCAGTATTGGGTTGGCTCCGCCCTTTGCCGCTATAACAGCTGCATCTCTTCTGGGAAGGCGTCCACAAGGTTGAGGAGTGTGTCTATGGGAATGTTGGACCATTTGTGAGGTCAGGTACTGATGTTGGGGGAGGAGCTCGCAGTCTCCGCTCTAATTCATCCCAAAGGTGTTCTATGGGGTTGAGGTCAGGACTCTGTGCGGCCAGTCACGTTCCTCCGCCACACACATAAATATTCTGGTGCCACTGGACTTCTTCTGACTGTGAAGGGAAGTCAGCATGATGTGCCTTTCATCTGCTGAGCTGTTTTCTTAGGTAACTAGTGTGTTTTTGGTCCTCAACGGCGCCTGTTTTTTTGAGCTTCTGGATATTTTGGAAACACTTGTCTTCCTTGAAATTGCTGCCTGCGTGCCTGTGAGAGATCTTGTTGATGCAGTAAGAACACCCTGCGTCTTGATGCTGTGCACAGTCTTGCCATTGTGCAAGATTTTTTTTACATTGAACTGTCTTCAGTGACCTCAGGTTGTTAGTAGAGCACGGCTTCTACGCAGCTGGTTATGTTTGATGTAATGATTGTATTTGAACCTACATGTTATCATGTTAATACTTAGCACACGTTTGGTACAATGGTTTAATCATGCACTGGCACCTTGTGCCTGCAAAACTCCTAAGGCCTCGTTCACACAGGTGGCAAAGGGGCAGTAAGAGCAGGCAGTTGATTCATGTTTTTACTGTCCCCAAAAAGCCCGGCGGAAACTTAAAGGAGAACTATGAGGCGAGTGCTTTTCACTCACCTAGTTCTAGCCGACCTGTGACAATGAGACTGTCACAGGTCGGTTCAGTAGATCGGGAGGTGAGCGAACACATACCGGCGTTCGCTGACTTCTCGATCCTGTCACGGCTCTCTGCCGTGACAGGGGAGGGGCTGGATTCCCCCCTCCCCGCTGCGATCCTCCAGCGCTGACTGGCGGAACGGACGGGGAGGGGGCGGGTACAGCTGGCTCTGCCTCTAGATAGGCAGAGCCAGCTGTGACTCACGCAGCTGGGCGGATCCAGACATAATTGTCGGGATCTGCTTCAGCTGCGGATTCTCAGTATACCCCCAGCTGTAGCTCCCTATATACTGAGCTTAGGGTGACGGGAGGACGCTAGTTTGTGTCCTCCTGTTACCCTAAGGAGAACTATGGGGAAAAGCCCTGGCCCCATAGTTCTCCTTTAAAATAGCGGCTACCGAGGCTTGTACACATGCCACAGCCACAATGCTTGTGCGGCATGGCTGCGGCACATTTAAAGCACGTTGCATTTGGCTTCCCAAATGCAACCACGTGGTCACTACGGTTGCACCACACTGTGGCAATACACAATCCCTGTTGGATTTTTTTTTTTTAAATGGCATTCAGGAGGTGACAGTATTGTTGCGTGAATGCATGGCTGGTGCTGCATTCAGAGGGGCAGTGGAACCTGCCACCCATATGGACGTGACAGATCGCCTTTCAGAGGGGCAGTGGAACCTGATCGCCTTTCAGAGGGGCAGTGGAACCTGATCGCCTTTCAGAGGGGCAGTGGAACCTGCCACAGATCGCCTTTCAGAGGGGCAGTGGAACCTGCCACCCATATGGACGTGACATTACTGTGTGCAAGTGCCTGGGAAAGTTGGTGCTGTTTTAAAAAAATATAAAAAAAACAATAATAGAAAAAGCAATAAACACAAAAGCAGTGTACATCATTCAAAACACAGTGGCATTGCACAATGTCAGGTACAAGGACCAGGTAGAAGACAAGAATCACCAGCACTCAGTACTATCATTCAATATGTTAATTTATTTGGGCAAATCGTCACAATGAAAGAAGCCTACGTTTCGGGGCCACACAGGGTCCCTTCATCAGGTTGAAAATATGTGACCTTATGGTACAAGGACCATACTTCTGGGCCTAAAGGAGCGATGAGAAATCCTGTCTACAAACAGGTTGCTGCCATGTTACAATGACTGCAAGAATAATACATTTAAAATCCATTTGGCAGTATTAGAAGATTATAGTTGGCTGCAGATTGTAATGGAAAGCTCAGATTTAATAGCATTCAATTACAAAATGGTTTTGCATGAATTACGGAGCCATTTTCCACGCATACTTCCAAAATTGGCGGTTTACAGCACAGGCGCAGCATAAATATAGAGCCAGTTACCGGCCTGTTCATGGAGAAAGAAATGATTTACAGCGCAAATACAATATTAAATACAGAGCTAGCCATTCAGCTTGTATACGGCTGTTTCAGGCTTGTCACTCTTCATCAGTACAAGCCATGGGCATTCTGTGTAACAGGGGGAACGGCAGTTTATAGCTTCAGTGATCAGCGAAGGAAATGGATTACTTGCACCGTAACTCCGAATCTGAAATGGCCTCCGTGCATCACTTTGTGAAAAGATGGCAGCACGGTTCCTCTCAGGAATGATCTACGAGCTAAACAGCCTCATGTTATCTGTGCTGTGGTACACAGGCCCTCAAACCACAACTGTCCTTTTTAATTTACAATGATCTTCTGGAGGAGGAGGAGGAGGAGGAGAGAAGGCTCCGAAACTACTGAAGCCCCAATGAGGAGGCGAGCAAGACCATACAAGATAAACTACTCCAAGAATTCCCCCGTGCAATTCCTGTGGACGGACTTCTCTAACATTACATATTTTCATTCTATACTCTGTACTTAAGATTTGCTTGGAGGCAATATCTATAGGAACACGTTTAGATGCAGACCAACTTGAACATAAATATTCAACAGGCTTAGGCAACCAGTAACACCCCAGCTGTTGTGGAAGTACAGCTTTTCAACATGTCCTTTAGATTGCAAGCTCTCCGGATCAGGGCCCTCCTGTATTGAATGGTATTGGAACTGTACTGTCTCCCTTTAAGTTGCAAAGTGCTGCTCAAAATGTTGGTGCTATAGAAATACTGAATAATAATAATAATAATAATAAGGGATGCACCGATACCGGTATTTCGAATACGAGTACCAATATTTTTTCCGGTACTCACCGATACAGGAAGTCCCATTAAGGAAGCCAGGTGGCGTGTAATGACTCGCCACCCGGCTTCCCGAATAGCAGGGAAGCTGTCCCCGTGCTTCTCGTCACTAGGTGACGAGAAAGCATGGAGCCGGCTTTCTGGCCAATCTTCTGGCCCAGCTTCTTGATTGGCCAGGAAGCCGGCTCCATGCTCCCTCCTCATGAGGTGACGAGGGAGCATGAAGCCGGCTTCCCGGACAATCAGAAAGCCGAGTGCTGCGTCATCAATCACACGGCTTCCTGATTGGTCAGGAAACTGGCCAATCAGCAAGCCGGCCAGTGAGTCATTACATGGTGCCCAGCTTGGAGCCGGCTTCCAGGCAAATCAGGAAGCCGGCCAGCGTGTAATAACTAGCTGCCTGGCTTCCTGATACCGGAAGTATTGGGCTAGGAATCGGAGCGTTTGGGCGAGTACTTGCTCAAATACTCGGCACCGATACTAGTATTGGTATATCCCTAATAATAATAAAGTAATATTTAGGAGGGCGAGAGAGAGAGAGAGAGAGAGGGCGAGAGAGAGAGAGAGGGCGAGAGAGAGAGAGAAAGAGAGAGAGAGGGCGAGAGAGATAACAAAGGCTTTTCCAGCCGTCATAGAGCTACACGGGCTTGCTGTGACTTGTTGTATCATTATATCTGGGGGACCAATGACTGTTTTTGTCCACAGAATGATTTTCAGTGTCTCTCTCTCCAATCCAAACATACTTGTGATGGTCTGGTGAGGAGATCACGGCTGCTCTGCTCAGTTCTTATGACATCTTCCTTAGCTCAGGAAACCATGATTACTGTATGCCATCATCTGTGTAATCAGCGTTTTTCAGGCTCCACTGCAGTCAGATGGTCTGTGCCGGAGTGAGGCGAGATCCAAGGTATCACCAGCCCTAGCGCAGCTTGGCACACTGTGCCTATTACATGCTGTGTGGAGGGGAAAATGTCTCCTGTTGACAAATGGACTTGAACGACGCTACAGATATATCTAATTTGCTGTTACTGCTAATGTACATGGTTAACCCCTTCATGACGGAGGCCTTTTTTTTTTCCTTTTCATTTTTTTGTGTACATGTTATGTTCCACATTTTAGGCCTGAAAATAAATTAAAACCCCCCAAATATGATATATTATCTGAAAGCCGAAACCCTATAGAATAAACTGGTGGCAGTTGCAAATTTTTATGGTGCACGATATTAGCACAACTCCTTATCAAACAACAAAATTTAAAGGAGAAGTATGGGGTCAGGGCTTTTCCCCATAGTTCTCCTTGGGGTAACGGGAGGACACAAACTAGCGTCCTCCCGTCACCCTAGGCTCAGTATACCACAAGCTGTAGCTCGCGGTATGCTGAGACGCCGCAGCTGAAGCGGATCCCGACAATTGTGTCAAGATCCGCCCAGCTGCGTGAGTGACAGCTGGCTCTGCCTATCTAGAGGCAGAGCCAGCTGTACCCGCCCCCTCCCCCGTCCGTTCCGCCAGTCAGCGCTGGCGGATCGGAGGGGGGAATCCAGTCTCTCCCCTGTTACGGCAGAGAGCCGTGACAGGATCAAGAAGTGAGCGAATGCCGCTATGTGTTCGCTCACTTCCCGATCTACTGAGCCGACCTGTGACAGTCTCATTGTCACAGGTCGGCTAGAACTATGAAGTGAGTGAAAAGCACTCACCTCATAGTTCTCCTTTAATAACAAATGCACTTAAATGCCCCAAAACAGAGAAATATACCTATTTTTTTTAAATACAATGTAAAAGATGAGGTTACAACAAGTAAATAGATACCCAACATGCCCAGGTCTGAAACTGCAACAAAATTCAGTACCCCCAAAAAGTCCATAGACGTCACTTTCAAATCCCCCCACAGGTCATCAGTTTAGAGATACACGTAAATAGTGGTCCTAGAATTATTGCTCTCACTCCGGCCTGTTGAAGTGTTGGTCTCTGCCCACCTCCCCCACTCCGGCACAACCCTAGCATAGATTCCTCTCCTGTACCATGAAAGCATTTGATCATAGTATATTATGAAGAAACCATTATGGAGCTACAGCATCAGCATGTGATTTCACAATGGCCACACCAGTTGGGTGGAACTGAGAATTCTGAAGGGAATCTCTTCTCTGGTCAACAGTGACAGCAGCCTAGCAAACTTGAAATAATACATTTGGGTGATGCTGGCCTTTAGGCCCCATTCACACACGAATCGGCCTGCACGTACAGCTCCGTGCTGCGTGCGGGGCCGTACCAAGTAGCTGCCGGGAAGGACAGGTGCTGCGTGTGATTAGAACGCAGCCCTTGTCCTTCTCTATGGGGCTACGCGGCCTTATGCCCCCCTACGCTCACCTCATTTGCAGATCTGTAGGGGTGCGGGTTTTCTGGCCGGGACGCATACAGGATCCATTCCGGCGGCGTATGAATATGATCACCCGCACCCCTACGGACCTGCAAATGAGGTGAGCGTAGGGGGGCGTACGGCCGCGTAGCCCCATAGAGAAGGACAAGGGCTGCGTTCTAATCACACGCAGCACCTGTCCTTCCCGGCAGCTACTTGGTACGGCCCCGCACGCAGCACGGAGCTGTACGTGCAGGCCGATTCGTGTGTGAATGGGGCCTTACAAGACTGTTTTGCCACAGATATAGTCGATCAGTGCAGCAAGAGTTAAGTAATTAAAGCAAATGTTCAACGTTTTTTTTTTACAAGCTCGTTCTTCCTGCAGGGTAGGTAAAAGCTCTCGCTTCATATTTTCCAGCGCGGTTCTCGGAAAGGCCCCAGCAGGCATATCACAGAAATGCCTGCCGAGTACAATGATGACGGATCCTGTATCGCTGTCCATATGCCCCACAGCTCAGACCCATTAACCGGCTTCGTCTGTATTCCTGACCAGCCCGGATAAATGGTTCTTTTATTGGTGACAATGAAACGGCTTAATGCAGAAGGGGGGGGGGGCTCGGTGACACGGTGACAAAGACAAAAGTGATCAGTTTTCCCTTCTCTAAATATGGTTTATACAAAGTATCACCTTTCACGACACGGAACCCAACACTGTGCTCGCTCAGGCTCTGAAGAGAGACGGGTTTTGTTGTTGCTCTGGAGCTGGACAGATAATGGCATTCGATGTAGAGTCTACTGAGGTGTCTGTGTCAGCCCTGGTAGAAGAGCTTCCACAGAAGAATCTGATAACAGGGCCAGGCGTGTAAAGATACAACTTGGAAGTAAGTTCCTTAACCTTGCAAAATCTGATCCTTGAAAGTTACTTGGTTTTCTTTTATGTTTGTTCAGCTGATCACAGATAGGGAGATAATGTTTCTTGGCTAGAGTGAGAGCCGACAGACTCGCTCTATATAGTCTTGTGGCCACACAAGCTGATATCGGCGATGATCTTGCATTGATATTAGCAGACATGGCTGATAGGGATCGGATAAGGAACATCATGCTGGTTTGGGGACCAAAAGCCTGCCAACTGCCAGGAACACAATATTTCCGAGGCACCTTTAGGGCTTGTATTTGGAGGAGCATCTGTGTTACAGTGTAGTGTGTTGTAGATCTTATCACTGCTAAGTGGATTCAGCCCTCTGCCACTAAGGTGGGGCATTCATAAAAGGGCACCGAAAGAAAATGCAGTCTGAACCCGGTCCGAACCTGAGCTGTTCTGAACACAGTAGTGTCATTGGCCACCCACCTAGTCATTGGTCATTGGCCACCCACCTAGTCAGCTGCGGGCCAGGACATTCCTCGCACCACAGCTGCACATAAAGAAAGTGGTGAATCATGTCGTGATGTTGTCGCCTTATATGGCCACATTAGGTAAATGGCATTCACCAAATATAGCCATGTGGCCATAAAGGGTCAATGACTTTGCAGCATCCCGCAGCCGATTTGGTGGCAGCCGAACAAGCTGAGTACGAAGGAGCTCAGGTTCGGCCCAAACCTGAGCTCATCCCTATTTACCATTTCTTTATTACTTTCATAATACTCCTGATAGTCAGGGCATTGCTCCGCAGCTATTATCAAGATAAGGTTAGATTGAGGAGTCTATAGAAGGAGCTGCTGTAACCTTCAGGAGCCATTTAAAGCGTGTTTCACCTTTAAAAACCACCTCGCCTTACTCGTGGACTCTAATGCATATTGACAAAATGGCAACATTTGCTTGAAATCTTTAGATTGTAGATGAAATTTTCAGGGAAACGAAAGCTCTCAGTTTTGCTCATTCCTACTCCAGACGACTGCGCAAAGCGGATTTCACAACCTTCATTGCTTATGCAGCGTGAGGAACTTTTACTCCCAGGCAGATGAGATGTCACACTTTGCACATAAAGGAATCACTTTATTTTCTTGTAAACAAACTAACAACTGTATACTTTGCTGCAGAGACTTTCCAGTACAACAACAGCTACACACTGAGCGGTGTACTCCATACATTAATGATCTCTAACATTATTCAACCAATCCCATAATAGCACAATCAGGTAATGTGCACCTGTCTTTTAGGGCCGGTGCACACCTAAGCGACACCCCACCACGCGGCACCCGTGCACGATTCCGCACGGTCAGTAGTCGCCCGGGCGTGTACAGATCGCGCTGTGGGTGCCATTATTTTCCAATGGCAAAACAGCCGCGCGTTGTGTATCGCAGAAAAAAGATACTTGTAGCCCTAAGGTACTTGTACCTTTTTTCTGTGATACAAAATGCACAGCTGTTTTTATCATGTTCGGAGGCACGAGTGGAATCGCGGCGAGAAACTGCGCAATCCGCCCGGCGGGACTGGGGTGCCATTGGAAAAAAATTGCACCCACAGCGCAAGCGGTGCACACCTGGGCGACTCCTGACCGCACGGCAATCTGCATGGAATCCACCAAAGATTAGATTCACCCAGAAGCTCTCACACCACCTGCCAATGTGGAAAATGACAAACCATTTCTCAGTGCTGACCTACATTTGTATGGTCATCATACGGGTCGTAGAGCATAACCCGCAATGTATCAGTGTAAGGGGCATTAGACTAGAGTCCTGAATATGGCTGGATGCCTTAGGCTTCCTGTGTGCTCCGAAAAGCCCATAGCGTGAACAGTGAGTGATTACTGAAATGTTCTGATATAGATCAGGCTATCCCTGGAGCTGATCGAGCTCTGTACATTTCTGAACAAGGTAAATCTGCTGACTTAGTTAAAAAAGCAAAAAAAAAAAAAAGCCTTCTAATGGGCTATAGAATGCGTGCTCTTCGAAAGCTGAAGGCTGACAGAATTATGTGCATAAATTGCAATAATCCACATTGCTGAAAATAATATTGACTGATGCTGTGTAGGTGCTTTGACAGACGAATGTATAAGAGCTATCACCTTCGCTTTTGGTGAATCATTCCATGCAAAGACCAATGAGCAAGGGACATTAGCACATGGAAGGTTTCACTGGCCTTAAATAGACTAGGACAGATAGAACTGACCGCCCTCCCAAGTGTTCTTATTGGCCACCTTCTTTGACATGGTTTCAGTGCCAGTGGACCTGCTGCTATAGATATGCTACTGGCATCCTAAAACACACATATAGGTTGGCAATCAAGCAAGTGAGCGAACGCCAAAGGGGGGCAAGCTACACAACCACAATGACCCTCAAAACAGAAAAGGATCTGCACTGCCTAAAGGATCTACAAATTTGCCATTCACTTCAATGGACCCCCTCCTGCCCCACAACATAGTGAGCCGGCCGTAATGCGATGCAGTGCGTTCTGGCCAGAATCGGGCCGGAACGCACCGCATCTGGTGTGAACGAGGCCTTAGACTTGATGTCCTCTCTCTACTCCAGCCTTCTGACTGCACAGTGAACGAAGAGCAGCAGCAGACCGACTGAGGTCACTCTGCTCATTCTTTCTATCAGCATGCTCCTTGTCAGCACATTTGCATGCAACACACCTGACGTCCAGCCCCGCCCCTCCCGGTCTGAACCCAGCAGAACTGCACAGGGACTGCAAGAGGATGATATCAAGTCATGATAAATTTACACCTCTTGCGTACAAAAAAATAAATTTTATCGGTGAATACAGAGCTGCAGGAATGCCTGTCTCTTATATCTGCCTGGAGTTCAGAAGGTAAGTGCTAACAGCTGCATGGCACATAGAGAACACAGGGAGTGACGCTAATATGGGCAAACAGAACCTAAATAGCTCCTGCTACTTTGAAAACTAACAGAACACTTACAAATCACTTTCTAATTTGAGGGTCATCATAATATTTGATTTTGCCTTTGTTACATAATGGAAAATAACCTCTTCCTTTTTTTTTACCGAATAGTTAAAACGGTGCCAAATTATTTGGAATTGATTGTGAACAAAATAAATTATCCCCCATCAGTGAGTGTTCCGAAAATGTGAGCAACCTTCCCCCAAGAGAACAATCACAAAGCGCTTATTTTCTCATATACAAAGTGACAGACAAAATTACATTTTCTAACCAGCTAGGAAAAAAGGGGGGGGAGGAGGAATCCCCGGTATCAGGCAGTACTCTGGAATTCAGGTCCGGGCATATTATATTGATACTTTCCAGGATGTTAACTAAACCAGATTTTGCTAGCAATTAAAGGAGAACTATAAGGTGAGTGATTTTCACTCAGCCTCATAGTTCGAGCCGACGCGTGACAATGAGACTGTCACACGTCGGCTCAATAGATCGGGAAGTGAGCGAACACATACCGTCGCTCGCTCAGTTCTCGATCATGTCCCTGCAGAGAGCTGTCACTCACGGCTCCCTACAGGGATTCCCCCCCTCCCGTCCGATACTCCAGCGCTGACTGGCGAAACGGATGGGGAGGGGTGGATACAGCTGGCTCTGCCTCTAGCTAGGCAGAGCCAGCTGTCAATCACGCAGCTTGGTGGATCTCGACAGTAATGTCGGGATCTATCCCGGATGTGGCGGTCTCAGTATATCGCGAGCTGTAGCTCGCGATATACTGAGCTTTGGGTCACGGGAGGACGCTAGTTTATGTCCTCCCGTGACCCTAAGGAGAACTATGGGGAAAAACACTGACCCCCATAGTTCTCCTTTAAAAATGTTTCCCCCCCAAAAAATAAAATTTACTGTGAGACTAAGGGCCACTTCACACCATACTTTTGCGTTAAAGGCACGGTATCCATGCATTTAGCGCACGCTATCTCACAATGCAATGCAAGCTAGGTGTGCTGGTCCACTGCCAATCATTCTGAAAGTAGCCACCGCTCCAAGCTCGTTCAAGTTTGTATTGAGATTGTAGTCCATCCCGGGAGCGAGCTTGGAGCGGTGACTACTTTACAACACACACAGGGACCATGGAGAACAAAAGTAGCCCCCCTCCAGAAGGAAGGAGAGTGTCAGCACCAATTCAGAGGTGATTGAAGGGTCTACAGCCGAGTGAGACACAAATAAGATACATTGTTGTTAAAAGTTAAGGGACTTGAATTAATTTTTCATATTTAACGCCTGAGATTAGTGTCACTTTAAGAATATAAAATTCTAAAGGGGTTTTAAGTCTTCTATAACCTACACACAACAAAAACAAAGGTAAGCTGTTGGCCTTTAAGTAGTCAGGATGGGCCTACAGGGATAGCAAAAAGACCATGTTTGTTCTCATGGTACATTGTTGTTAAAACAGAACTATGGCCAAAGCTATTTTTGGGCTTAAGTTATCTTTTGGATAGCAGGAGTTCATTTACTAATTCTCTCTCTCTCTAGTGAATGATATTCGCCGACAGCGCTGCGGCCAGGAAAGTTCCAGACAATAGTGTTGGGATCTATCCCACTGCCTGATTGACAGCTGGTTCTGGCTCTCTATAGCCGGCTGTGCTGGTCCCTCCAAAAAGCACTTGAGGCACAGAGAGAGGGGAGGGATAAATCCCTGCGGGGAGCGGTGACAAAGGAGCAAGCGGTCTTAGCAGCGAGAAGCCGTGAGCTGAGAGATCAGTGGTTTGTGATCACTCAGTTCTTGAGCTATAGAGCTGGCATGTGACACTACTTCGGCTCAAGCTATTTGGTGGAGTACATTTCCCACCCCTCCAATAGTTCCCCTTTAAGTGCAGAGAACCTGGCTCCAGGTATGCTCATCATCTCATCCATCTAGAGGCCAAAATGTGATATTGCATTACATTCATTTGACTTAAAGGAGAAGTATGGGGTCAGTGTTTTTCCCCATAGTTCTCCTTAGGGTAACGGGAGGACACAAACTAGCGTCCTCCCGTTACCCTAAGCTCAGTATATAGGGAGCTATAGCTCGCGGTATACTGACACGCCGCAGCCGGAGCGGATCCCGACGTAGATGACGGGATCCGCCCAGCTGCATGAGTGACAGCTGGCTCTGCCTATCTAGAAGCAGAGCCAGCTGTACCTGCCCCCTCCCCCGTCCGTTCCGCCAGTCAGCCGACCTGTGACAGTCTCATTGTCACAGGTCGGCTAGAACTATGAGGTGAGTGAAAAGCACGCCCCTCATAGTTCTCCTTTAAAACGAAAATACAGTGAGAATGTTTGTTTTTCCGTGGTTGTTAAACCTTCTGCCTCACTAACCACATAAGCAATAAAAGTGAAAAAGGTTCCCACAATTTCGATCCAAGTCTAACCTTGAGATAAATAAATAGTCAAATGTGCAACTGTGATCCCGTAACTTGGCGATAACGCAACTTCAGAGATGATCTATTTAATGATGGTGAAACTCACAAGCGGCATGCAAGCTTCGTGTTCCTTTGAAAACGCCAAACAGTGTTGCCAAGACAGCCCCCGGGCCGCATGTCCAAAGTTTTTTGTCCGGTTACACAATGGCCAACGTTCCGAGAAGGGGGTTTTTCTGTTATTAATAAGCACAGCTGTATGACCCGTTAAGAACCTGCAGTTTACCAGGAACGAGCGTCTGTGACGTCTCACCGAATTAATATTTATTTTGCAATCGCGGATTCCACAAGCGTGTCTTCGCGTGGGTGTGGTACCTTCTTCTCTTTGTACAACAAATCCCTCCTGGTTTATTAACAGCAAGAACAGGGGGTTCTTCCAGAGTCTACATCAACTGCGCCTGGGACCCCTCCAAGATTCAGGGATATATCTTTTCAAAGGAAAAGATGTCACCAGCCACGGTGGGTTTTTAATTGAACCACATGACAAGAACCTCATCAATTAGAAGTATACACACTATATTGCCAAAAGTATTGGGACGCCTTTACATGCACATGAACTTTAATGGCATCCCAGTCTCAGTCCGTAGGGTTCAGTATTGGACACCACTAACGTCTGCTTGTGTACCGAACTCGGCCTGTTTGACTACGACTTTGCCTGCTGTTTCAGCTACTGGACTCCAAGTCTGATCCCAGATCGTGACACAGAGATATGTTTGTGTGTTTTTTTGTTTTATTTTATAGAGCCTGAAGTCCCAAGCCGAGAGCAGATACCCAATGTACAGTTGTTGTGGTGATGGGTTCACTTTAAATAATGGTGATTTTTCTTAGCAGCTGCACAGCATGCAAGATGTCCATCCTTATCTCCAAGTCTGCAGCCTTCCACTGACTCTAAGCATAAGGAATAAGTTAGTGCATGAGCCGAAAAAAAAAATACTATGTTCCGCTATATAGACTTCCATACTTTGCCCTTCTCTCCGAGACCACCTACTCATACATTTAATGCATTCCAGATACACATGCTGCTCGGCATTACACTGCTCCCTCCACACGCGTGTTCCAGGTGCTCTGCCGTCAGTGGAACATCAGGTCTGGGAGAGGCTGAGACAGTGAAAACCACGATGGATTGGACTCCGAAATATTTATCTTTTCATAATAACTTTCAGTCCAGATGTGTTTGCACTGTTTTCACACCAGGCCAGATGTAGGCCATTTGTTAACACAGACCTCCTAACTAATCCAACAAAAGAAAATCGTGAAAAGTCCCATGGAATTCCATTCTGGTGCTATGCTCCAGGAAACCTGGGACATACCTCTACAGACTGGAGGAAGCACAGCAGGGGAAGGAACTGGGCCACTAAAGAAAATATGGCATGCATCATGTTTAGCTGCTTAGACTTGAGTGTTGGACATTCAATGCAACAAGTAATGGGTTGCTTACAGCAATTCTCAGTGAATACTTACCCTTCCTTCACTCCCCCACCAGTTTGTTTAGCATTATGATCAAAAGGACATACCCAGTATGTGTGGGCATGGGGCAGCATATGACTCACCTTATGTGGCAGCACTGGGCCAATCCAAGCTGCCACACAGGGAATTCAAGACAGGGCCGTGCCAAGGTGTAGGCAGAAGAGGTGGCCACCTTAGGCGTTTCAGCCGTAGGAATGCCCAAAGCGGGCAGGACCTTCAACCTATGCTGCTGCTGACGTCTACAGCTCCCCAAGGAGCCGGTTTGTGAGAATGTAATTTGGTCTTTTCGTCTTGGGTGTCAAGGGACCTTATAGCAGCACTGTCCATAGCTATGTGTAAGCAATGACCCTGACTGCTTGTACCTTACACAGGACCTTTCCTTTACTTGACTGAAAGTAGAGATGGATGAGGAAAACGAGGGAGAAGTAAGTATGTGCTGCCGGGCAGGGGTTAGTTAAAGTGGATGTGCTACTTTGACGTACATGGGCAAATACGTGGTCACTTAAAGGCCTGATGACAATCACAAGCAATGTAACTGATCAGAGTCACGCTGGGGGATGGGGACAATAGAAGGCCCTACCAAATTATAAACCTCTCTCTATATATGGAGAAAGCAAGTTAGTCAATGTAAAAATAATAAAATCGACAACTGTGAAACTTTTTTCTTTATTGCTGCTGTCACATAACCAATGGCATCCAGCAGATCATTTGTCCCATCATTCCGCTGGGCTGCGAGAACTTCTCAGCTCTCCTCTGTGCTGATCTCACTTCCAGTATCACAGTAAAGCCGTGAGATTTGGTGGATCAGTCCGGTGCACAAGCTTTGCTATTATTCTTGGCTCATACAAATTCATAAAAGTCTTCTTTTTTTGTGCCTTGCTGCGTTTTTGTTTCATAAAGGACTTTTTTTTCTTCTGACTTTTGATCCTTTGTCCTCCTGTGTTTGGTCCTTGATCTTATAAATGGTTTGTCTGAATCCAGTCTTTTTTTCTTTCCCCTTGAAGTATTTGCACATGAGGACTGTCTAAATTAATATCAGTTGGGCATTACGGGGAAAACAGCCTTTCATCCAACTAAAAGACATTGAAGATTTGGTGACATGTGCACATAGGATTGTTGTAAATTCCTATTGGGTGCCCAAGGAGAGGGCAACTCTCCGCAGAAATTCTCCAGAAAGTGATTGGCTGTGTGAAATCCAACCCAGCCATATTGGTAACCTCAGGTTTGATATCATGTATACAAACAAAATACTTATTTATGTAACAGCTAATTACTTTTTTTTAAGTGTTCTGGACTATATATAAAACCTCCCCAGATTAGGATGTGGTCACATCTGGCCAGAGGTTGGATAAATCGTGCTCCTGAGATGCGGTAAACGTTCTCAAGCTCTAATGTGTTTTAGCAAGTTTTATTGACTGTGTTTCAAAGCCCAACTCAGGACAAAGCATGGACCCTCCTCCACCCCCTCTAAACCATCCTGCTTGTTTTTTGTTTTCTCTGTGAAGCAAAGTAAACTCACCTATGTCTGCAGTCTGGGTCCCTCGCCGGTGCTATTCCCAGGCACTGGTGAGCACTAATCCAGTGCTGCAAATGTGCCGGTGCCGGTTGGTCCCCACCAGTCCTCTCCTCCTCTAGATCCCAAGAGGAACTCGGTGGTGGACAGCCAATAGGGAGTGTTTATGTCACGGAGGCAGTGATATGGACACCCAATGATGGACCCCGACTTCCATGAACAGAAGAGGAGAGAAGACTTGGGTGTGTAGAGTTACATTACTGTAGCTTTAGATGAGTTAAAAGAGTATTTGTTTTTTTTTCATGCCAGCAATCAATTAAAGGGGGTGGGAGGGAGGGGGTACGTGATTTGCCCAGAGTTGGGTTTTAATAACTGAAGTGTACCTATCTTATTCTAACACTATAAATAGTAAGGTGCTCATAGCCATGACATGGCGTTTAGAAGAGAACATCGGTGCACATGCCTTCTAGGAATAGCCACCTATAATGTAAGATGTAGAAATTTCTGGTGCTGTGATTGGTTGACCAAGTGGTGTTGACACAGTTCACAAAACGCCCGCAGACTTACCATGATCTCCTGGCGCAACCAAAGTTTGCTTGACAATCATCCTTATTTGTAGGCAAATGTTCCGGGTAGGTTAACAAAGTGTTATTTAACTCCACAGAAGTCCTGTGGCAGCCTCAGGCTGCCCAAAGAATGACAATTATGTCGCTGGGAATGAACGATCTTCAGTGGGCAACATTTAGGCAATGTTACTAATTGGGACACATGTGGATAACACTTGCAATCCTTCTCTCTGTAGACCAGGGAATGGTTGTCAGTTACATTCACAATTGTTTTATATAATAATTTCATGTATGCTACTGTTGCTATATTATGTACCTCTGACATATATATATATGTG
>NW_017306733.1:539611-541454 GCF_000935625.1 Nanorana parkeri
TAGGGTTGCCACCTGTCCAGGATTCACCCGGACAGTTCGGGTTTTGAATGCTGTGTTCGGGTTTCATGGCAGCAGAAACCCGGACACAAGATGTCAGGCAGACAGGGGCAACCAAAATTAAGATAGCGGCTACTGGCCCCCCCACTGAAAATAGTCTCAACTGTGATATTTACATATGAATGGCTGGCACTATTTACATATGAATAAGCCGTGACTCGTTCTCCCAAAAATGTCCGTGTGTCGCCAGAGTGTTCGGGTTTTGCTTGAAGAAAAGGTGGCAACCCTACATGTCACATCAGTCTCTGAACTAAGAGAGCTGTCAGGAACCAGATCTGAACCCGGGGCCTCTGCTGTAGCTGGCAGTGGTTCTACCTGCTGAGCCACCTTTAGAACCTTGGATAAGCTCCTTGCCTGATCTCCTGTGTAATCCTCAGGTAAACCTAGTTTCTGCTGAACTTCTTGCTCCTCCCTTCAACTTCCTATTTAAGCCACACCTCTGCACTTCCTGCTTGCCAGATTATTGTCCTCCTGCCAATATCTTTGCTTCCTTGCTCCTCCTGTGATACAATCCGCTCATACTGCTACCCGTGTACCGACTTTTGGCTGCTGATTCACCGACTACTCTCATCGTCTACCACTTCATAACGGATACCTTTGGCTACTGACCTCGGCTTGATCTCTGACTTTGCTTCTGCCTGCTCCTACACTACTACCATCTGCTCATGTGCCGAACTCGGCCTGGTGACTACGCTTCTGCCGGCTGTTTCAGCTACTGGACTCAGAGCCTGATCCAGATCGTGACAGGAGATTACACTATAATGCCCCACAACAATCGTGTGCACCAAAGCAAATGCTGGAGCGTGGCAGGAAACTAGAGCACCTGGAGTAATCTATACCAGTGCTTCTTAAAGTGTGGGTCGCGACCCCATATGGGGTCCCGCAAGTGAACAGGGGGGTCGCGATCGGAAGAGGAGAGAGACAGTGACTGGTGCTGGGGATCTATACGAGCACAGAGATCCCATACACAAAATAGCTCTGGTAGAACCCCGTCGGGTCACATGCTAACTACTAAGCCCCGGCTCTGTGCGTCTTATTGTAGAAATCCCTCTTTTTGGGTCCTAGAGACCATTAAACATCTGGCAGATATCTGAACATTGTAGCCCTCCACCCGGAGATGAATAATCAGCTTTAGGTGGGCTTTTGTTTACTTCCAGGATGTGGCGGGAAACTCCCACCTGTGCTCCCATAGTGGTCCCCATAATAAGGATGTGTATAAGAAAACCCTGGTGGGGAATGCGGGAGCAGAGTCATTCCAGGACACAGATCACACAATGAATGGGCTCCAGTTTACACAACAGAAGCATTGTATTGGCCAGAACTTAGTACAGTGAAAGCTGCCTTAGAAAGATTGTTATTCCAGAGCTCGTTGGGGTTCAGATAAGCATCTGTTCCACAACAGTTGAAAATGTTCCCTTTGTTGCCTTATTAAATGTTTTTTTCGGACATCATTCAGCGTCCTGAATCCTCTCAGAACTTGTTTATTTTGTGATGCTTTGTACAACGTTAGAGCGAGTTGGCTCAAATTAAATAAAAACGTCTAACTTGCAGCCATTTCCTTGTACTTTTAGGAAGACAGGAAAAAAAATTGCAGACTGTCCAACAAGGCAGATTAAAGTTTTGGTGGACTTATTTGATATGCCGGGACCAAAGACATTCTGTACAGCAGACAACACATCACTCATGATCTAACCATTGTTCATGATCCTGCTGTGCCGCCAACTCCTGACCCTGCCCGCCACCTTTCACACCTCAGATCAAAGCAACAATAGACATTGTGCATGTG
>NW_017306733.1:541472-563045 GCF_000935625.1 Nanorana parkeri
TTACTGCTGACCTCTGTAGTGTATGTTGGCCACTACCGACCTTTGTACTCTGTGTTACTTACTCCTGGCCTTAAATCTTTGCATTGCATACTACTCACCCTTGCACAGCACGTTATATACCAATAACCTCTGCACTACTTACTACTGACCCTTACACTCAGGGTTACTTGCTCTTGACCCCTGAATTATGTGTTGCCTACTACTGAACCCTAAACTCTGTTATTTACTACTGAACCCTGCACTCTGCATTACTTACTTCTGACTCCTGAACTGTGTTATTTGTCTTGACCTGTACACTGTGAGTTGCATACACCTTACCGCTGTCATTTACTACTGACCCCTGCACCTTGCATTACTTACTCCTGACCTCTGAATTACTCACTCCTGACCTTTGCACTCTGCATTACATACTCCTGACACCTTCAATCTGTGTTACATACCACTATCCTCGGAATTACATACTACTGACCTTGGAATTCTGCAGTACATACTATCGGCCAATATGATTGTATAAACTCTGTGCAATGTCCTTTAGTTTTACCAACAAGTGTGTAGTGAGTGGAACTACCTAACCAAATTTTTTGATCACATGAGATGGGTTCTCAAACAACAGAGTTTTTCATCAATCTAATGCGGACCATACAATCCAATCTTCCTATGGTATTATTGTTTTGATATTCTGATCACTCTAGTTGGAGTGTAGGTCTTTTTTTTTGGAAGATGAAGTTCCTTTGACTTCCTAAGGTGCTTGTTATTGCCTTCTAACAGTTCACAAAAATTTTCCCAAAAAACACTAGGCTGAAATGGGGAACAGGGAATGATTCACTTAACATGATGCAGGCTGCAGGCTTATCCTGTAACATATTTGATCCCAGCACTTGTTAAAGGAGTATATATAATTTACAAATTATGCAGCGCCCGCAACATATAATGTGTTGAATGTCATAAACCCTAAAACTAATAAAATATAAATATAAGATGATTTTAATAAATAAATATAATATAATAAATATAAGTTCTCCTTTAAGAAAGGATGTTAAAAAATGCTGAAAAAAGTAAAATGTTAAATTCATGCTAAATTCATTAAATGTTTAACATTTAAAAGGAGAACTACGAGGTGAGTGATTTACGTTCATCCTCATCGTTAGAGCCGACGTGTGATATTGAAACTGTCACACGTCGGCTCAATAGATCGGGAAGTGAGCGAACACATACCGCCGGTTGCTTACCTACTGATCATCTCGCTGCAGCGAGCGGTGACTGTCGATCACCGTTCCCTGCAGGGATTCCCCCCAGTCTCCGTTTCCCTAGCACTGGCTAGAAGAATGGACAGGGGATGAGGCGGCCACAGCTGGCTCTGCCTCTAGAAAGGCAGAGCCTGCTGTCAATCAGTCACCTGGTCAGTATTGTCAGGATCCGTCCTGGCTTCGGCGCTCTCAGTATGTGGCGGGCAATAACCTGCTATATACTGAGCTTTGGGTCACGGGAAGAGGTTAGTATATGTCCTCCCATGACCCCCAATAGTTCTCTTTTAAGATACATTTCACAATATTAAAGAAAGTAAACCTGTACACTGTTTAAAATACCCCTCGTGACCCCTCCCAACTCAGAATACTGAAATATGCACACAATCAATTTTAGAGCCCAGGCATTTCCCTATTGGTCAGATAGATCGGTTATTGCAATGAAGGGCTGTGATGTATTTGTACTTCCTAGTCCTACTTTACGACTGAGAACTTTTTAAAGTATGCGCAATTTAAGTCAAATAATGTATTTACCGAAATTGCTTTCCCTTTAACGTGTGTAAAATTTAAATAAAGTTTATATTTGTGTACAAGGAAGTAATACATCTAGGCTAAATTAGTCTAACGCACAATCATGTAACAGATTTCAGTGATGGAGTATTGCAATGGGAACCCTCCCTCCGTCATTAAGGTCCGGATAACCTAAGACTGAAAGCTTGTGGTATCACAGTTGGAAGATATTACGCAGTTATGTTAATATTCATCTCTGAGGCGGCCAAGATAAACATGGTGAATAGTTGATTAATTTCCAGGTGTTACGGGACTTTAAACAATAGAACACCAGCCTGAGGTTTGTGTGGAATGGAAGCCATCGCTGGGTGTCCTTCACGGTCTTCATTAATTACAACCTTAAGCAAGAATCCTTAAAAATCACTTACTTTGCTTGGTGTTGGTGGGGAGTCTTCCCGGGGGGAGTGTAGTAAATTTTCAAGCTGAGAAGAAAACAAACAATAGGTTTCCAAAGGGAAAAATGACATAATTGACAAGTCATATAATTCATGAATAAAAGTGTGGCAGGTGTTTACATCAATACAGCTGTAAAAATGGACCTTAGCAAGCCAAAAACTTACCTTGGCAGTGGGGCTGCCACCGCACTGCAAGGGTTAAGTGCTCTTTCATGCCTAGGGGACCTTTGCTTCGGCTGGTGGAATGTCCCTTGCCATCCTTGCATCTAATGTCGGTTCCATAGACCTGCATTAGATGTGGTCTAAAAACCACCTTTGCTCCGGTGGCCTTAAGACCACAAGATAGGCTTGAATGATGGTTTGTCTGGAGAGTGATTGAAGTATATGGTTTTAGTAAGTTACTGAGGCATGCTGGTGGTAGGAGCGGTTATCCTGGGCAGGCTAACAGTATTTTTTTGTTTGCCGGTATCCTATCCTCTAGAAGGTGGCAGTATAACCTGAAGGTGTAAGACTTCCCTTAAAGGAGAACTATGAGGTGAGTGAAAATCACTCAGCCTCATAGTTCGAGCCGACGTGTGACAATGAAACTGTCACAGGTCGGCTTAATAGATCGGGAAGTGAGCGAACACATACCGTCGCTCGCTCACTTCTCATACATCATCCCTGCAGAGAGTGGTGACTGTCACTCACAGCTCCCTGCGGGGAATCCCCCCCTCCTCCCTCTTATCCTCCAGCGCTGACTGGCGGAATGGACAGGGGAGGGGGCGGGTACAGCTGGCTCTGCCTCTAGATCGGCAGAGCCAGCTGCCACTCACGCAGCTGGTTGGATCCAGACATAATTGTCAGGATCCGTTCCGTCTGCGGCTTCTCAGTATACCGCGAGCTGTAGCTCCCTACATACTGAGCTTTGGGTGATGGGAGGACGCTAGTTTGTGTCCTCCCGTTACCCTTTTACCCAGGAAAAGCCCTGACCCCATAGTTCTCCTTTGAATTATTACTAAAACCAGTGATAATGGAATGCAGAGGCAATTATGATAAAGATTAGATACATTTATATAGTCTTACAGGCCCTTTGAGGGCAACCATAATGTTGATGCGGCCCACGATTAAATTGAGTTTGACACCACTAGCTTAAAGCGTATGTAGACTCCAACAATAAATATATCTTATGTGCTTCCTTTTGGCCTGTTAAATTTACAATTCAAAGTGTTTTGTTATATCTGTTCACTAAGTGCAAACAAAATCAGTTGATCGTGTCACAAATTGAGATGTATTCTGTGTCATGTGAACACTTCCTGTGTTTTCTCAGTAAGTCTAATTAGCCCCACCTCACCACCCCTCACAGGTTGGCTACAGAATAATTACTAAGCATGTTGTAGAAATGGGGAGAGTGGAAAGGTTCAAGTAGTTTGGTGAAAGACAACTGGGCAGGGCTGACACCACTCAGTGCACAGTCATTTTCTGTACTTGTCATGGATACAAATTGGGGAAACATGCATGTACTGCAGATGTACTGCATATGTTTATTTTGCTCTGACGTCCACTAAATGACGATTGGATGACTGTATATAATCTGGGACTAATAACAGCTAACTAATCAGGAGTTTCTTCAATGTTCTATAGCCTGTGGATAGCAACCATAGTACACTGATCAAGCAGACCAGCTGCATGGAATAGCTCTTTATGAAGGCATATTTCCTTGACTCGACTACATATGCCTCCTTGTATTATTCATGACAGGCTGTGTGTCAATTGTATTTTCAGGGTTCATGAGCTACAGTCAGGGGTCAGTCCACAAGTGTTCCAGTTTGGCAGGTATTTGTTGATCCAGCAAGCGATCAGCTGTATTACATGTAGCCATGTCCTGAGGAACAGATGTAAGCCCTACGCTTGGACACCAGAGCGAAATCTATGACCTCACTGCCATTCATAAGGCCCAGCTGGTAATGACTTTGTTGCAGCAATGTCTAATCAGAATTTAATTACAGAAACAATGTCAGCGAGGCTTTACAGGCCTTGATGTCACTATTCACACTAGAATGGTGCTCGAGGGTGGAGTGGCTTGCCAGTTTCCGAGCGCTGATCTTGATGGTAACTGAGATCTCCAAGAGTAAACCTCCTACTTGGTAACACCACTTCAAGTGTGATATAAAATCAGCAGCTGACTGGTGCTAATTATAGATAAGAGCAATGGGGGGGGGATTTATCAAAACTGGAGCAGTCAGAATCTAGAGTAGTTGCCCAAGGCAACCAATCAGCATCTCTCTTCAAAGACAGAGAAGCTTAAGCTTATTGGTTGCAGTGCAAATCTGCATCCGATTTTGTCTTCTCCAGTTTTGATAAATTCCCTTCAATGCTCTTCTAGGAGTTGCAAATCATACATTAAACTAGTTCTGTCCATCAAATGCCTATGGTAACAATAGTGCTGGAGTACAGACAGGCTTTGCGGGGCCTGCAAGTACTAGTGTGAGACCTTGTTCACACGGGCTCCAGTTTGTATAAGATAAGTGTGTACAACAAGCTTTTGAAAAGCCTCCAGCAGCCTTGTGGAAGCCTTTCAAGTACCATTCAGCTTCAGTGTGGGGACATAGACCTTAAAGGAGAACTATGGGGTTAAGGCTTTTCCCCATAGTTCTCCTTAGGCTAACGGGAGGACACAAACTAGAACTGAATTCTGGAAGCTGTGCCCAAAAAAGGCAGACAGAGGGCAAAGGATTAGTCACCCTATTGTCTGTGGCCCTCCAGCAGCTGATCTTTTCCATGTTTCTGACTTACCATGTCTTGTTCTGTGTGCATAGGGTCATCTTGTTAAAGGCAAGGTCTTTGAGTCTTCAGGCCGGAACCTCCAGTAAGGAAAAAAGTAACCAACGCAGTAGTAGTGACATCACCAAATCTTACTCCAAATCTCTAGAGACTAATAGTTGGAAGCAGCAGTGCCGTCGACCTCAGATATACAGCTATGAGGCTATAGGCAAAGGAGTGCCTAGGCACACTCACATACGAGGAAGGGCAGTGCATTTTTTCAAAGGGAATTCTAGACAAAAAGTACTTTCTTTGGGCATTACTTATGCACAATTATTACCTTTCTATATGTCCCCCTATATCAGAGAAAATATTCAGTTTTTGAGTTCAGGTCCACTTCAATGGAAGACCTGACTGTCCCTTGAAACAAGCTGCTAGCATGATTGAGTAGTGAAGACTACTGCAAAAGCTTGCTGTATGCACACGGCTCATGTGCAGACACTCTTAGTATTCAGTCTCTAGGTCTCTGTGTAGGCCCCTGGGTTCCCAAGCCCAGGATGCTCACAGGGCCTCTCCATGTGTAGATTAAAGTGACACTAAACTCAATAGTTAGACCATTAAAAATGCATTCAAGTACCTTAACTAGAGACGAGGGAGCATGGAGCCGGCTTCCCGGCCAATCAGGAAGTCGGGCAGCGTGTAATGACGCGCTGCCCGGCTTCCTGATACAGGAAGTATCGGGTTAGGCATTGGAGCATTTGGGTGAGTACTTGTACTCACCCAGATACTCTGTATCGCCACCGATACTAGTTTTGGCGCATCCCTAACCATAACTATGAACAATACTGGCCCTTATTTTTGCATCACTCAGCTGTAGATCCTCAGGTCATCTTTGAATTAGCGCTGGTACTATCGGGAATGCCTGCTCAACCACCCTCGGAAGGCTATGGAAAACCCAAAGCCAGCTCAGTCTTATAATATTCCGCTCATTCAGTTTATATATCCCCAGGAACACACATTTTTTTCCTTTTGTTTGGTTTAAGAATGTCAGACTTTGTCTGCTGGATCTATGTATACAATATATAAGTAAGAGATGTAAACAGTTCCTTTGATTCTATTGCTTTTGGTTTGATTTGTTGAGAGCGTCTTGTGAAAAAGAAAAAAACATTTGCCAATAAAATCTAAACAGTGTAACTTGTGCGTTTAGAAATAGACGTATTTCAGCGAGGAAACCTAATCTAGGATCGGGGAGGAAATCATTCATTAACATAGAAAATCTCTTTGAGGCTGGCGGGCATGTTTCTGCTCTCTGGGTTATGTCATTAGAAGGAAGAATCATGTTAAAATGTACAGAGCGCTTAAAGAAAAATTGGCAAACGTGCAAATAGAAACTTTATAGCCAGATCAGAGGAAACGCAGTGCGTGATATCATTTTGGGAATGAAGTACAATCATGTTATCAGCAGAAGATCTAAGGTATGTTCCCTCGGCCCAATCTGTTCTCCCACAGGCGCACATAATTGCTGGGCGGAAGGGTGAACAACCAGAGCAGACAATGGGTAGATCAATTTTATGATACGGAGGTCAATTGCTGGAAAACAAAAGACAAATTGTCTTCAGCTAAGCTCTCCTCATACGTGTTAACCTCTAAATGAGCATGTCACATCTAGTACGATATCATAGCTAAAGTGTAAGTGCACTTTTAACAATCAAACGGCCAACCACCTCCAAGCTCACCACAATACTGCAAAATTTAAATGTTCTACACCCAATGTCTGGCCTGCCCAGGGCCAGTGTGCTTATTGGTCACGGCTAAGGCTTCTTCTCTTCAACTCGCTCCAGTCTTCATACTCTGAATTGCTGTCATCCACATTGCATGTCCATAGGCAGTAATGATGCCCATAATATGAAATGTGCACATGCGTAGAGCTCATACTCACAGTTCACAGCACAGTGATTAGAGTGAAATGGAGAGAAGGCCCAAGTTATGGCCAAGAAACACTGGGCAGGACCAAGCAGCGTTAGGTTGGGTATTTTTTATCTAGCAGTAATGAGGAGGGTCATGGGTAAATTTTTACACGTTTTCCATTTACAGTTACTAGGACCTATGTCACATGTAGGATGTGATATCCTAGTGGTGACTGTAATCAAAAAGGTGGAGAGTAGGTCAGACGCAGAGCATCTTCTACATTATGGAGGGTCATGTTGGAGGGGTGATATCCCAGTGGTGACTGTAATCAAAAAGGTGGAGAGAAGGTCAGGATCAGAGTATCTTCTACCTTATTGAGGGTCATTTTGAAGGTCTGATATCCCGGTGGGGGTGTAATCAGAAAGGTGGAGAGAAGGTCAGGAGCAGAGTATCTTCTACCATATGGAGGGTCATGTTGGAAGTGTGATATCCCGGTGGTGGGTGTAATCAGAGAGGTGGAGAGAAGGTCAGGAGCAGAGTATCTTCTACCATATGGAGGGTCATGTTGGAAGTGTGATATCCCGGTGGTGGGTGTAATCAGAGAGGTGGAGAGAAGGTCAGGAGCAGAGTATCTTCTACCATATGGAGGGTCATGTTGGAAGTGTGATATCCCGGTGGTGGGTGTAATCAGAGAGGTGGAGAGAAGGTCAGGAGCAGAGTATCTTCTACCATATGGAGGGTCATGTTGGAGGGGTGATATCCCGGTGGGGGGTGTCATCAGAGAGGTGGAGAAGGTCAGGAACAGAATATCTTCTACCTTATGGGGGGGTCATGTTGGAGGGGTGATATCCCGGGGTGGGGTGTAATCAGAAAGGTGGAGAGAAGGTCAGGAGCAGAGTATCTTCTACCTTATGGAGGGTCATGTTGGAGGTGTGATATCCCGGGGTGGGGTGTAATCAGAAAGGTGGAGAGAAGGTCAGGAGCAGAGTATATTCTACCTTATGGAGGGCCATGTTGGAGGTGTGATATCCCGGTGGTGGGTTTAATAAGAAAGAGAGAGAGAAGGCCAAGAGCAGATATTTTGACTGACAGAGAGTCATGTTGGACGGTGTGATGATATTTCGGAGGTGAGTGTAATCAGAAAGGCGGTGAGAAGGTCTCATGGAGGTTTTTGCCAAGGCCGTTTTTCTCAATATGTGGCACTTTGTAGAAAAGCTGTCTACAATTGTATATCCTCTCAGAAATCAACGCATAAATAAAGACACGGATCCATTAAGTGCAGACGTTCAGTCTAATGCCACACAAGTGGTTTGGGGGCATCACGGGAACATCACACCTCCCAAAAAAAAAAGAAAAAAGCAAAGACTGTCAAATCTGCAGGACTCCTCACTCCTGCCACACTGAGATGTAATTATCAGCAGCTCAGCCAGGAACTTACATGCTGTGATTTTCAGCTAATAAATATATTGTCTCTCATGCTTTTGCCAAATGGGCACACGCGTATTTTCTGTGCTCTCTAAAGTTTACAACTTTTAAATGTAACATCGGATTCCTACAACGAACCAGAAAATAAATATAAGTTCAGCTCAACAAAGTATTTCAAATGAACAAAAAAAATGGGTGTGTGGGGGGGGGGGGACAATGTTTTCTGAAGTGCCTCACTTTCTCCCACACACTCCGAGAGCAATTCTCATTGACAAATGTAAAGACTCTACTTACAAAGATAATTTAATTTGCAATTGCTTTTGATTGCTCTGGAGAACAATGGGTTGTGATAAGCTTTTGAGGAGTTCCATCAAAAAAAAATAACACATATTTAGAGCTGATGCGGAAAAAGACGTCATGCATTTCAGCAAAGGAAATTGCAGTATATAGACCTTACCCTGAGAAACAAAAGCAATGATTCCAACTTCCATGTTTTAGGTTAGGGGAATGACAGAACTAATTTGAATGATAACATTGGGCAATGCAGACACAATCGCTTTCCTTTGAGGCTCATTCTAGCACACGCTCCTCTATACACATCATAGGTTTACTAAAACAGCCAACTGCTGTTACTATTTACTTCCATTCCTGTGCGCAAACAGCTAACTATGGGGGGCGGGGGGGTTCATTTGTTTGTTTTTTTTGTCTGTGCTGGCCACACCAGTGAAAGCGGGTCATTTGTAAACCATGTGCTGGACCTAATCTGGATAATTTATCAGTAATGGCTGAAAATCCTCCAAATCATCAGAACAACATGTGTGGCCGGTTTATGAATCATGGAAGATATTGTCAGATAGCCCCGGCATCTCTTCCACTTAATAAACACACATCTGTGCAGGATAGCAACACATTTTGGCGTATGAAAAAAATGCACCAGCACCAATGTACAGCACAGAATGGTTTACATCTATAGGTTGTGATTTGCTTAAATGTACATGCATTGCGGTGCGCGGTGTAGGTGTTTTTGGATGCTGCTCAAAATGAATGGCACCGCAATGCACTCAGTTGCTTGGGTTAATGACCATTAGGATAAAGTGCAGTAAAACATGTATTGTGTGATATGGCAATGCATCAGTGTGAATGAGGTCCTGAAGCAACTCTGCCGCTAAACTTATTCACAGAGGAGCCGAAGGACCCAGTCGTAGCTCCGGCTGATCCTTCGGCCGCAGGAGCCCTTCAGTTCGGTCGAACCGAAGGGCTGCTGTACGGGCTATTCACAATAGCCCGTACAGTAGCCGAGGCGAAGCGACAGCCGAAGCAGGACAAACGGCCTGCCGAAGGCCAGCCTTTCGCCCCGCAAATGACAGCTGGGCGGAGCCAGCCGTGATCTCACGGCTGGCTCCCCCCAGTTGTAATGACAGATCAGCGTCCCCAAATGACCTGGGGACGCCGAACTGTCATTAAACAGTAACAACTGGGCGGAGCCGCCCGCTCCGCATGTTCTGCTGACCGAAGTGCAGCCAATGTACGGCTGAAATCAGCCGTACTGAAAAGCCGAACGCTGGCAGCTTTGTGAATAACCCCCTAAATAAAAGCTATAATTTGTATAAAATAAATAATGTCCCTACAAAGAAAGCAAATTCTTACCTCTGCCACAGCCAGTGTCAATCCTTTTGATCCCCTGCTGTGCCTGCCGACTTCTACACCACTACAAGATATAATGGAAACAGAGGACCAGAGGGGGAAACTACTGAGCACAGCAGGGGGGAGCAGGTGATGGACACTCCTGGAAGTTTTGATTTCTGAATAGACTTTAGGTGACAATTTCTCTTCAACAGAGTGGCATTCGGAAGCGTTGGCAAAGGGGAAGGTAAGTATGTAGCTTCTTCTTTGCAAGGGCAGCTTTTGTGTTTCTCAGTGTTTCAGATTGGCAATGGAGTCACTTTAAGGTTTGATATTGGGCTATGTCTTCAAATGATTAGGTTTAGGGTTAAGTAGTAGGGTTGCACTGTGTTAGCCATTGATTTAACCTTTAAAGGAGAACTATGGGGTCAGTGTTTTTCCCCATAGTTATCCTTAGGGTAACGGGAGGACACAAACTAGCATCCTCCGGTTACCCTAAGCTCAGTATACCGCGAGCGGAGTGGGCAGAGGGGAATCCAGCCCCTCCCCCTGTCACGGCAGAGAGCCGTGACAGGATCGAGAAGTGAGCGAACGCCGGTATGTGTTCGCTCACCTCCCGATCTACTGAGCCGACCTGTGACAGTCTCATTGTCACAGGTCGGCTAGAACTATGAGGTGAGTGGAAATCACTCATCTCATAGTTCTCCTTTAATGTACAAAGCCTGAGGAATGGATCTAAGGAATCCCATGAGCTTGCCACAAAGGGTATCACTTAAACTTTCTGCATTACTGATACTTGGAAAGTGAGTGTATGTACTTGTCTTTGAAACATTTTACTACCTTCCCTTGTTATATCTACTATTTTGCAGACAGAGGCGCTTTGTATAGTAAATAAATTATAACAATGCAGATGATTTCGGAAAGTGGAGCTATTGAAATCTCTGGAATATTCTCTGGAAATGGTGCAGAGATTGGAGGCTGCAGCCTAGAGTTGAACACTTGACACGCGCTGACACCACATGTTAATGTGAAGCTCTTGTGAGTCTCCCTCATAACATGACCTAATTCCGAATGACCTCAGTCTACCCAACGTAGATCCTTCTCCTCTACTCCCCATCAGGCATGGATATCTACTCTAATGAGTAAACAACTTTTATATTAGGATCTTCAACAATACTGCTGACCTCTTTGACCTGCATAAACAAGACATCATGAAAATACTTAACCTTCAATTCCAGACGATGACATTAACTTTATCCCATGACATGTATGACCTCTACAATCCTTTAAACCACAGTGACATTCTACAAGTGGCACCTATGACCTCCAAGAATGAATCCTTATTTTGCGTTTCCTTTATCAGTCCGGAGCTTGCCCTGTATAACCCCCATCATGTGAGGCAATTGTTTAGCTTTATGTTCCTTTAACTGTCTCATGTATTGCTCAGCAGTTTATACTGGCGGTTCCTGCATACAATTAGAAAATCACCAGCTCCAAATATCTTTTAATATGTCTGATCCAACAACTTTGCTTAAAGTGACTCTGTCACAAAATATACACTATATTACCAATAGTATTGGGACACCTTTACACGCACATGAGCTTTAATGGCATCACAGTCTTAGTCCGTAGGAATCAGTATTTGGTTGGCTCCGCCCTTTGCCGCTATAACAGCTTCAACTCTTCTGGGAAGGCGTCCACAAGGTTCAGGAGTGTGTCTATGACCTCACAAATGTTGGACCATTTGTGAGGTCAGGTGCTGATGTTGGAGGAGAAGGCCGGGCTCGCAGTCTCGGCTCTAATTCATCCCAAAGGTGTTCTATGGGGTTGAGGTCAGGACTCTGTGCGGTCAGTCAAGTTCATTTGCCCCAAACTCCCCCATCCATGTCTTTATGGACCTTGCTTTGCACATTGGTGTGCAGTCATGTTTGAACAGGAAGGAATCATCCCCAAACTCCTCCCACAAAGTTGGGAGCATGAAATTGTCCAAAATGTATTGGTATGCTGATGCCTTAAGAGTTCCCTTCACTGGAACTAAGGGGCCAAGCCCAACCCCTGAAAAACAACCCCACACCATAATCCCCCCTCCACCAAACTTTACACTTGGCACAATGCAGTCAGGCAAGTATCGTTCTCCTGGCAACCGCCAAACCCAGACACGTCCATCGGATTGCCAGACAGAGAAGTGTAATTGGTCACTCCAGAGAACACGTCTCCTCTTCTCTAGAGTCCGGTGGCGGCGTGCTTTACACCACGGCATGCCACGCTTTGCATTGCACTTGGTGATGTAAGGCTTAGATGCAGCTGCTCGGCCATGGAAACCCATTCCATGAAGCTCTCTACGCACTGTTGTTGTGCCAATCTGAAGGTCTGTAGCTAATGACTCTGCAGACAGTCGGCGACTTCTGCGCACTGTGCGCTTCAGCATGCGCTGACCCCGCTCTGTCATGTTACATGGCCTACCACTTCCTGGCTGAGTTGCTGTTGTTCCCAGTTGCTTCCACTTTGTTATAATACCAGTAACAGGTGACCGCGGAATATATAGTAGCCAGGAAATGTCACGGAACACCTGAATCCAATGATTTGGAGGGGGAGGGGCTCAATACTTTTTGAAATATAGTGTGTGTATATATATATATATAACATGTCAAAAAAGACAAAAACGCAGTATTGCAGTATATAAATATAATCTGCTCCCTGCAAAGACATGAGGTACTCGCCTCTCCTGCTGGTTGGATTCTGTAGGATCGTCTAACTACGGTTGATATTTATGGTATAAAATCTCACTTTGCAGGGATCTACCTATCTATCTATCTATCTATCTGGTCTGAACTAATAAATGGTGAACCCCGGTTGCTGTTCTTTGCATTGCCTCTGTTGCTTCCTGCACTGACTTATTAACACAGCATGACAATCTTTTTTCTATAAAGGAATCTTGAAACTGCACCAGATACAAAAGCCTCTTACTCTTTGATCTGGGAAGTATCTGAAAGCAAAAATAAAAACACTTAATCTCTAACACAAAAAAATAATAGCCCATACTCAGAAATCCCTTTTTTTTCATATTTCAAAGCACGCGATTACTGTATAGAAATGTGAAATTAATCAGCGTGAGGTTTGATTCTCTGAGATAAAAACGCCTCATTCCTGTTCCGGGTAATCGCAGATTGTAATGAAAACTCCCGGCTCCTTCATTAGTGCAATAATCAAAGTCATCATTTTGAAATCACAGATTGCGGTCGCAGCAACACGTGTAATTAAAATCAAATGAACATTAGCTCACAGCTAGCAGATTTATTTTCATTGTTAGAGCCAACCTGGCTGCCAGTCATTTAGCAATTTCCATGCAGTGGCCACAGATCACACTGTGATATGTCCTGTCATGTCACGTGCCAAGCTTCTGGATATATTTGGCTTGAAGAGAATTTCATTATTTAAAGAATATCTAAAGCCAGCACCTTTTTCTATAGTTGATTAGAATGGTGGAATGGTGAGGGGTTTATTGCTGTTGGGGGACCCTGCTTAGGAGATTACCATTATTGATCCTGGTGTCCCAACGTCATTGGGACAAAAAGTGGTAGAAAAATATTAACAGTTGTGACCAGAACGGGAATAGAGGGGACATCTTACAATGCGGACGGCTCTTCTGGTGCCGACTGTCTAAGAGGGGACTTTCCATCACATTGGACAGATCTCCTCTCACTTCCACTTTTGTCTCCACTGAAGGAAGTGAAGGTAAATCTCACCAACAGGACACAGACAGCAAAAAATAAACGAAAAAATGAAATACCCAATAGCGCTTTTCACTGGTCCTTATGTTATCCAAAACTAAAACAGAAAAACATTTTGGCTTTAGATGATGATGGGGCAAAAAAAAATTGTCAACTTGTTACAATATATACTTACAAATAAGAATTTAAATATAACCAGTATGAATTAAAGGAGAACTATGAGGTGACTGATTTCCATTAGAGCCATTAAAGGAGAACTATGGGGTCAGGGCTTTTCCCCATAGTTCTCCTTAGGGTAACGGGAGGACACAAACTAGTGTCCTCCCGTCACCCTAAGCTCAGTATATAGCGAGCTACAGCTAGCGGTATACTAAGACGCTGCAGCTGAAGCGGATCCTGACAATTATGTCTGGATCTGCCTGGCTGCGTGAGTGACAGCTGGCTCTGCCTATCTAGAGGCAGAGCAAGTGGTAACCGCCCCCTCCCCCGTCTGTTCCGCCAGTCAGCGCTGGAGGATCGGAGCGGGGAGGGGGGAACCCAGCCCACCCCCTGTCACGGCAGAGAGCCATAACAGGATCGAGAAGTGAGCGAACGCTGGTATGTGTTCGCTCACTTCCCGATCTACTGAGCCGACCTTTGACAGTCTCATTGTCACAGGTCGGCTAGAACTATGAGGCTGAGTGCAAAGCACTCACCTCATAGTTCTCCTTTAAGTCCATTAGAGCCGACCTGTGAAAAAGAAGCTGTCACAGGTCGGCTCTATTGATCTCTCAGCGCTGAGTGGAGGAACGGATGGGAAAAGGGCGGACACAGCTGGCTCTTCCTCTAGATAGGCAGAGCCCGCTGTCAATCAGCCAGCTGGGTGGATCCAAAAGTATTGTGGGGATCTGTCCCGGTTGCAGCGCTCTCAGTATAGTCTGTAGTGTAATCTACTTATGATTTAAGAACGGATTAGTATGACTTGAATACACCTATGCTTCATAGATGATCTATAATATTGAATTATGTGTACTTATGCATATTATTATTGAGGTCCTCTAGATCCTTGGTTCTCAACTGGTGGGTCATGACCCAAAAGTGGGTCGCGACCCCATGTTCTGTGGGTCGCCGTATGCCTTTCACTTTTCTAGGTGAGAGGCTCCTCTGCCTCCCCCCTAGCGCAGCACTGTCAGTTCTTGTGCCAAGAAGCCATTCAAAATATACTGCCCCGCGCTTTGTATTCATTCAAACTGTACCCCAAACCCACTTCCCACCCACAGTTCGTACACCCGCACTGGAACGCGTGGTACCCTAATGCGGTGCGTTCCATTGCAGTGCAGACATTGCAGACTTGGGTCGCGACTTAATGACCAAGAACAAATGTGGGTCCTGAGGTTACACAGGTTGAGAACCACTGTTCTAGATGATGACACCTTGTTCAACTAGAATATGTTGTATTATCTTTGAGTTTGGAATGTAATGCAATGTTTTGGTCCTGTTTTTCCTTCTCTGTATTATGCATAAAGTTAATAAACATTCAAAGTATGAAAAACGAGAATGAGAAAGTGCCTGCTACATGTGGACTTGTAAGCATTGAAAAAAATGAATAATTAAAGAGAACCGTTCAGCCCCACTTAACCGCCTAGTCCTTTGAAAACACCTACAAGTGTGCAGTGATTTTAGTTTACAAGTATGGCAGTGTCCCATTGGACTAGTCCTTGCCCCAGGTCTTGGTTTTAAAACCTATGGTAGAGTCTCCAACTAGACTGCTCTTCACTCTTCGAGCTTGGGCTTGGACAAAGGAATACATTTTACAAGTAAATATTTTTTTGTTTTAGAAGCATGGTAGGGTTCCTATAGAATGTTCTCCACCCTGAGTCTGGAGCTGGACAAATTATTTGTTTTTGTTTTGTTTGCAATTATAGTACGGTCCCAAAAGACTTTGTCTCAAGTCTGGACATGGAGAAAGGTATAATTTTCTTTTGTTTTACAAGTATGGTAGGGTGCCAATAGACTGGTCTAGTATTGTTTTACAATTATAGTAGATTCCAATCCAACCAGTCTTTGTCCCGAGTCTGGACCTGGAGAAAGGAATAATTTTTGTTTTACAATTATAGTATGGTCCCAATAGACTGGTCTTTGTCCCAAGTCTGGACATAGACAAAGGAATAATGTTTTTGTTTTGCAAATATTGTAGGGTCCTAAAAGACTGGTCTTCAAAACTCAAATGCCCCTCAATCCCGTAATGCAACCAAGAAACCTCCAGTGAAGACAATAGAATGAAAAATGCATGCGCTAGCTTTGGCTAGCTGTGTTTTAGGATTTGCTCAATGTTGTCTGAGCCCACATATGCCATAAAGGAAACCTGCTGCATGAATGTACATCTATTGCTCAACCATGCTGCATTTTAGCTAGACAGTTTTGATAACCCGTAGGTGTTGCTCTTGTCACTGCTATCATCATCATCATCATCATCATCATCATCATCTCACAGCCAGCAGACAGAGATTATCCCACCAAAAAAAGAAATGACAACAAACACAGGGTGACCTCAGCTACACAAACACTCCCCGTAATCACA
Organism: Nanorana parkeri; assembly: GCF_000935625.1. Classification (NCBI taxonomy): domain Eukaryota; kingdom Metazoa; phylum Chordata; class Amphibia; order Anura; family Dicroglossidae; genus Nanorana; species Nanorana parkeri. The sequence goes on from NW_017306733.1 coordinate 557,671, forward strand.
TCCAGATCAAGTGCTCGCTTTGATCCGCAGCAGATCACTTCATCTTCTGATATATGTTCAGCAGCGACTGGGCTTTTATTCCCATGTCTTGGACTGATATGAATCAGATCATTCGTTTATAAATAAGCAGAAGAAGAGGGAGACTGAAGGGGGTTATGTCTACATGTCATTTGAAATGATCACAATTCCATCTATATACAAATCACTGTGGGTCTGGCACCTATTCACTGCCCCTCACACAGCTGAAATCATTCTAGGAGGAACAGCAAAAACAACTTGACAGCACCATTTCTTATTGTCTGTCTGCAAATTCCCTTGTGCAGGGTGACTGGTCTTGTCTCCGCCCCCTCCTGTAAATAACAACCGCTCACTGCTACTCTCTCTCCTTGTGCAAGGTGACTGGTCTTGTCTCCGCCCCCTCCTGTAAATAACAACCGCTCACTGCTACTCTCTCTCCTTGTGCAAGGTGACTGGTCTTGTCTCCGCCCCCTCCTGTAAATAACAACCGCTCACTGCTACTCTCTCTCCTTGTGCAAGGTGACTGGTCTTGTCTCCGCCCCCTCCTGTAATAAGACCGGTCACGGCTGCTCTCTCTCCATGTGCAGGGTGACTGGTCTTGTCTCTGCCCCCTCCTGTAATAAAGATCCTTCACTGATGTTCTCTCTTCTTGTGCAGGGTGACTGGTCTTGTCTCCGCCCCCTCCTGTAATAAGACCGGTCACGGCTGCTCTCTCTCCATGTGCAGGGTGACTGGTCTTGTCTCCGCCCCCTCCTGTAATAAAGATCCTTCACTGATGTACTCTCTTCTTGTGCAGGGTGACTGGTCTTGTCTCCGCCCCCTCCTGTAATAAGACCGGTCACGGCTGCTCTCTCTCCATGTGCAGGGTGACTGGTCTTGTCTCCGCCCCCTCCTGTAATAAAGATCCTTAACGCTGCTCTCTCTCCATGTGCAGGGTGACTGGTCTTGTCTCCGCCCCCTCCTGTAATAAGACCGGTCACGGCTGCTCTCTCTCCATGTGCAGGGTGACTGGTCTTGTCTCTGCCCCCTCCTGTAATAAAGATCCTTCACTGATGTTCTCTCTTCTTGTGCAGGGTGACTGGTCTTGTCTCCGCCCCCTCCTGTAATAAGACCGGTCACGGCTGCTCTCTCTCCATGTGCAGGGTGACTGGTCTTGTCTCCGCCCCCTCCTGTAATAAAGATCCTTCACTGATGTACTCTCTTCTTGTGCAGGGTGACTGGTCTTGTCTCCGCCCCCTCCTGTAATAAGACCGGTCACGGCTGCTCTCTCTCCATGTGCAGGGTGACTGGTCTTGTCTCCGCCCACTCCTGTAATAAAGATCCTTCACAGATGTTCTCTCTCCGTGTGCAGGGTGACTGGTCTTGTCTCTGCCCCACTCATGCAGTTTTCTGCAGGCAGGCTGTAGTTGGTGGGGCCTACTGGGCCCCTTCCAAAGCTCTGGTCTCTACACAGGCTATGCACAGCAAAGTGATTATGTCACTGCTATATTTACAAGGTAATATTTGGGTTTGCATAGGACATTTGGGGCACATAAAGTGGATTTATTTTCATTTGTGGATATGGAAACATATATTTAAATTAAAGTTTTTGGTTTTTTTTGTGCGCCCAGAGTTTAAAATGTCATAGTACACAATTCTAACACACATTATCCTGAATTATTATCAGTGACACTGCTTGATTTTCTATGTCACTGAGTTTTGCTTCTGTTTGTAATACTTTGATGTTATAAATACAAAATAATCACATACAAGAGGTCAAGATATAGCACGGTGTGGTCACTGCAGATGCATGTGGTTGACCATGACCGGCATGATATGGCTCCATATGAACGTCACTCTTTCTTTATGTCGCAAAGATTGTGTGCTCATGTAACCCGCAGGCACGTGTGACCAGCAGGCTTAACATACCATTTCAGTAGAGGGGCAAGTCTGTCATTGCTGCAATGTTACTGTTTACATCAAAGCCCCTGGAAAGCTTTTCTGAGACAGAAATAAAACTACGTGTATGAAATCAGCGCTCATTATTGTCTATCACTATTGTTGGATTGTAAGCACGGGCCCGCCATACCTTTTGTTCCAATATTCATTAAGCTATAGAATGCAAACACACTGTGGGGCCACATTCTTAAATGTACATTTGACATATAAATAGTTAAAGCTTCTTAAAAGATCCACAGCAGGACAGAACACTGTGGGCCAATTCATGATTCTTATTTGAATTGAAATTGAATTTTAATTGGTGCTGACACTGTCCTTCCTTCTGGAGTGGGGGCTATGTCTGTTCCCCATGGTCCCAGTGTGTGTTGTAAAGTAGTCACCGCTCCAAGCTCACTCCTGGGATGGACTACAATCTCAATGCAAATCAGTAAACTAAAGAGAGATTGTAGTCCATCCCGGGAGTGAGCTTGGAGCGGTGACTACTTTACAACACACACACACACACACAAGGACCATGGAGGGGGGGGCCTCAGATATAGTTTAATGGATACCTTTGCACTCTTGCAATGTTTGTGACTTGAGTCTCACTAGACACAAACTAGCATTGTCTCATTTCCCACTTGCCTTTATTGCCGGTAAGGCTGTGGAAGGGAAATTGGACTGAGAGCTCCTGACACAATTGGTCCAATGTACTCTGCACTATGATATCTGTTGGTGCTACATAAATTAAATCGATGCATCACATTGAATTCACCCCTGGACACTGTCTATTTAAAGGAGAACTATGGGGTAAGTGTTTTTCCCCATAGTTCTCTTTAGGGTCACGGGAGGACATATACTAGCGTCCTCCCGTGACCCAAAGCTCAGTATATCGTGAGCTACAGCTCGATATCGTGAGCTACAGCCCGACATTACTGTTGAGATCCACCCAGCTGCGTGATTGACAGCTGGCTCTGCCTATCTAGAGACGGAGACACATGTACCCGCCCTCTCCCGAATCTGTTCACCCAGTCAGCGCTGGAGGATCAGGGCGGGGATGGGGGAATCCCTGCGAGGAGCGGTGACTGACAGTCACGGCTCTCTGCAGGGAGATGATCGAGAAGTGAGCGAGCGACGGTATGTGTTCGCTCACTTACCGATCTATTGAGCCGACCTGTGACAGTTTCATTGTCACACGTCGGCTCGAACTATGAGGGTGAGTGATTTTCACTCACCTCATAGTTCTCCTTTAAGTAACATGTCTCCCGGCCTCTGGCCCCTCGGTAACATTTTGCAGCTGACAAAGTGACATTTTAAAACCAGTAAGGTAACCAACTACAAAATCCATTAGGCTTCCCTTAGTCTAAACAAACGTTTTACAGCCATATCTAATTAGGCAGCTGACTTTGATAAATAACCCCTAATAAGTTAAAATTGATGAGCTTGAGGAATGTGAAAACACTGGAATCCTTCAGAGAGGATTTGCAGTGTCCTGTTTTGTATGATTTGTGATTTAAAACCAAAAGGAAGGCTAAGAGAACTGGATGTCAGAAGCTCGTAAATTACGAAGCCGGGCCTATTTTCCATCATGTTTGAGGTTAGGACAGAACTTCCTACTGACAATTTACAGTGCAGACATGTACAGAGTATGTATTCATACATGTGCGTATTTACTTCAACATAAACACCTGTGATTGCAGAATTTCTCATTTTAGTCTTGGTGAGAGATGTTAACCGCTGAGAGGTGCCCACATCACAGGAAGACGGAGGATGAACGCAGGGAGGACCGCTAGATGCAGCATCTGGCTGTCAGTTCTAAATTGCTCCAATAAAAGATATCACAGTTCTCAGACCGGAGTCTCTTCAGTTATGTCCGGCTACCGGAACTGAGTGTAAATGGTTTTTCGTGCTCAGCGGATTGCAGGTAGCTTGAAGGAGATATACAACGTAACACCGTGAGCTCCTGATGTATGGAGCGTTACTGGCAAAGAAAAAAAACTAAATCTAAACTTTAAGTTATAAAAAAACACACCAGCTTCATCGGGGCGGCCTTATTCCTTCTGCTACAGCCAATTCCGGGAATACACCCCAATGCTGTCAATAGAGTCACCGGTGGCACAGCTAAGTACTTGTAGTACTAAGGCCTCATTCACACTGCCGCACGTATGCGCGCGTATACGTGCGTATTGTACCATATGCAACCTATGCAAATAAATGGCTCCATACACACAGCCGTGTATAGAGCCGTATATTTGCGTAGCGTATATATGCGCGAAAACAGAATGGAACAGAGATGCGTCCGGGCAGCGTATTTCTGCGTATTTACACGCAAATACGCGTGTTTGCGCGCATATACGCGCGTGCATGCGTACAGCACATGAAAAATTCCATTACGAGTGATGGATTCTGGGATTGCATATAGTGCACGCATATACGCGCATATACACACATATATACGCGCATAGACGCGATATACAATTTTGCTTGCGTTGTGTGTGAATGAGGCCTTAAAGTGACATTAAACCCTGAGATTTTTTAACATAAACCAATACTGTAATGTGCGCCTTACTGTAATCCATGGTAGTTTCCCTTCTCTTTGCTGTTCTTCCTTTTAAATCCTCATGTCTTCTCATGCTTGGGGAAAACTTCCCTACCCTCCCCCCTCATAGTTCTCCTTTAAAAGGAAGAGCAGCAAAGAGAAGGGAAACAACCATGGATTACAGTAAGGTGCACATTGCAGTATTGTTGTATGTTAAAAAATCTGAGGGTTTAATGTCACTTTAAGACTCATCTCTTCAGGGAAGCCGATCCCACCTCAACCTAACCACTGAAATATCACTTTCTCCAACAATTCATCCCCACACAGCTCCCTCCTCATGTATCATTTCCCCTTACTCTTTTAGATTGTAAGCCCTCAGGGGCAGGGCCTTCCTTACCATCTTGTCTTGAATTGTATTGTGATTGTAATGTCTTCCTTATATTGTAAAGTGCTGCACAAGTTTCTGGCGCAATATAAATCCTGTATAATAATAATAATAAAGGACGGCAGTTGGGAGCTCTCTTTGGAGTCCTTTGGCTGAGCAAAATATTCTCTAACAATTACAATGTTTCCGGGTCAGATATCTTAAATGGGGTTCTAAACCCTCCCGTTTTTTTTTTGCCTATATCTACTGCTATCAAGCAGTAGATATAGGCAAACAGTTTTAAAAAAACCAAAAAACAGCGGTTTAAACTTAGCTTTTTTTCTTTGCGCGCTTCCGTCCGAGAAAACGGAAACTGTTTACGCGGCGGCCATCTTGCGGCGGGTGCTTGCGCAGTTCAGATTCTCGGCCGGGAGATGAGCACAGATGCAAGGTAAGTCTATGGACGCGTGCACCCGCATGAAGACACCGCTGGATCGGAAGTGCCTGCAAGCAGAGAGGAGTCAGCGCTGGATCGGA
>NW_017306733.1:563137-565575 GCF_000935625.1 Nanorana parkeri
GGGTGGGGGGGAATTATCCTTTAATGTCACTTTAATACGGGACATGAGCAGACATTTCTTATCCAATCTAGTGGGCCTCATCCTACAGCACATATGGATATTCTGAGAGTGCTCTATGACATCATGCTCATGGAGTGATAAGAGGACATTAAAGGAGAACTATGGGGTCAGGGCTTTTCCCCATAGTTCTCCTTAGGGTAACGGGAGGACACAAACTAGCGTCCTCCCGTCACCCTAAGCTCAGTATACCGCAAGCTACAGCTCGCGGTATACTGAGACGCCGCAGCCGGAGCAGATGCCGACATCGATGTCGAGATCCGCCCAGCTGCGTGAGTGACAGCTGGCTCTGCCTATCTAGAGGCAGAGCCAGCTGTACCCGCCCCCTCCCCCGTCTGTTCCGCCAGTCAGATCGGAGCGGGGAGGGGGGAATCCAGCCCCTCCCCTGTCACGGCAGAGAGCCGTGACAGGCTCGAGAAGTGAGTGAATGCCGGCATGTGTTCGCTCACCTCCCGATCTACTGAGCCGACCTGTGACAGTCTCATTGTCACAGGTCGGCTAGAACTATGAGGTGAGTGGAAAGCCCCTCCCCCTCATACTTCTCCTTTAATCTGATTACTGCAGAATATAGAGATTAAAGACACAGAAGATTGTTGATCTTGCAGCAGACCACAAACCACAGATTTACATTGCGGGTTAGACTCAGGAAGTCAGAGAACTTCTTCTTTCTGAGGCTTCTCCACAACACAAGCAGGACGCCAAGCGCTTATGCGACGCACATCCAGCCTTCGCTGTTCTGGTCACCTCGGGGTTAACAGCATTACACTGCTATCGAAATGCTTTAATTAGGATAAAAGTGACTTCAGATGCACAATGGCAAAGAACGAGTTTAGGAATTCTGGTTTGAATTCATCATAAAGCTTGCCTGATAGAAAGCATGGCTGTGTGTCCTGGATGTGCAATCTTTGGCAGAGAATGAATTAGTGGGAGGGCATAGGGGACATTTAAAAAAAAAACCACATTTACAGAAAGTGTTTTTTATCATTTAACTCTTTCTTAGCTAAAAGAAGACCTGGAAGGCATCATGTAGGACACAGTGGCACATATGTCTTCCAGATCTGTGCAGTAATCCAACATAAAACAGCTTTTGCACTTTGCCTCTGTGCAGGGGCATCCTGTAATAAAGACTGGCCACTGCTGCTCTCTCTCCTTGTGCAGGGTGACCACTGCTGCTCTCTGTCCTTGTGCAGGGTGACTGGTCTAGTCTCCGCCCCTCCTATAGTTTCCTATAGGCACCTGCTGGGTGTCACCCACAGCTCAGCTCTCTGTATGGGTATTTACGCTGCATTCCAGTAGCTGTATTTGGAGTATTAGAAACTGTAACCGAGTTTTGTTCCAGACAATTGTCCCTATAATAGGGGTTGGTGTTGTGTGCTGAGTATCATTGAGTCTTCTTCCAGGCGATTGTCCCTATAATAGGGGTTGGCGTTATGTGTTGAGTATCATTGAGTCTTCTTCCAGACAAGTGTCCTATAATAGGGGTTGGCGTTATGTGTTGAGTATCGTTGAGTCTTCTTCCAGACAAGTGTCCTATAATAGGGGTTGGCGTTATGTGCTGAGTATCGTTGAGTCTTCTTCCAGATGATTGTCCTATAATAGGGGTTGGTGTTATGTGCTGAGTATCATTGAGTCTTCTTCCAGATGATTGTCCTATAATAGGGGTTGGTGTTATGTGCTGAGTATCATTGAGTCTTCTTCCAGATGATTGTCCTATAATAGGGGTTGGTGTTATGTGCTGAGTATCATTGAGTCTTCTTCCAGATGATTGTCCTATAATAGGGGTTGGTGTTATGTGCTGAGTATCATTGAGTCTTCTTCCAGATGATTGTCCTATAATAGGGGTTGGTGTTATGTGCTGAGTATCATTGAGTCTTCTTCCAGATGATTGTCCTATAATAGGGGTTGGTGTTATGTGCTGAGTATCATTGAGTCTTCTTCCAGATGATTGTCCTATAATAGGGGTTGGTGTTATGTGCTGAGTATCATTGAGTCTTCTTCCAGATGATTGTCCTATAATAGGGGTTGGTGTTATGTGCTGAGTATCATTGAGTCTTCTTCCAGATGATTGTCCTATAATAGGGGATGGCGTTATGTGTTTGCATGAGAGTTTGGGTGTTGAGCCGCTGCATGTGATTATCCAACGCTCGCCTTCAGACACAAAGATGGCCGCGCTGCGCCCGTGAGATTCGGAGACTCACGCATGAGGTCAGTTTGTTCAGATCGCAATGATTGCAGGATTGCCTCTAACCAGAGCGGCTTTGTGTCAAGTTCGCTTTCAGTTTTTGTTGAAAGCAATGTTTCCACAGCTGGGGCGAGAGAGCGAGATAGAGAGAGAGAGGGAGGGAGAGAGAGAGAGAGAGAGAGAGAGAGGGTATAAAGGG
>NW_017306733.1:565623-583657 GCF_000935625.1 Nanorana parkeri
GGGGGTGAGAGAGAGAGAGGGAGGGAGAGAGAGAGAGAGGGAGGGAGAGAGAGAGGGAGAGAGAAGTTCAAGGTGGCAAATCATTTGTTGCTTTTCTTCCTCTCCTAATGTTCAGCAGCTTTCAGCGTTTTTAGGATCTGGTCTGTCACACGTGGTTAGAAATGCACTGGATGCTGTCACAGCTGACAACACAAGCATGAGGACTACAGTGCCCTCTGCTGGTCAAACTTCAGACACACGCCATTCACAGTCCAAATGACAGTGTATCACGCTGTATGGAACTGCAGATTACTGACGTTTATCAAATGGCTACAAAAGGTCTTGAAATATATAGAGATGACACCCAGAAATATGAATATTAAAAGTTCTGAGATCATCAGAAATGAATGTGATACAATGTAAAAAAAAAAGTTTACAATAATGTACTTTATATCAGTCGGAAAATGGCAGGGGTGGGCAACCTCAGCACTCCAGCTACTGCGGAACTACAAGTCCCCTGAGGCATTGCAAGACTGACATTCATAGGCATGGCTCTCAGAGGCAGATGCATTATGGGATTTGTAGTTTATTCAAAGTTGGAGTGCCGAGGTTGCCTATCTCTATTAGGCGAGCAATACAAGGATGTGTGGGAGGTAAGTAGAGCTTGTTTCCTGATGGTGACAACAGCGGATCATGTCTGCGTAATGTGTGTAGAAAAGGCCACTTGTAGTCTCCATGTGACAACGCAGGAGGACAATTGGGAGACCGGCAAACAGCATTGTCACCCTATAACAGGAAGTGCCTGAACAAGAACCTCGATGGCAGGATCACCAGGGATTATTTTAAGGAAAGATACTGATCTCAAAATGTTGAAATGACACGTTAAAGCTTATAAGAGTTTAATAATTGTTTTTTTTTACCCGCCCATCCTGCCCATTGTCTTTACAAGCTATGAAAGCCTAATTTTAACTTTCAGCTTGGATGTGCGAAATAGACAAGATTTCAACTTACTATATCAGTTAAAAGAAAACGACTTAAAGGAGATTCAAAGGAAAAGTGAACAGAACACTATAGAGACTGTGTGTAAAGCTGAAGTTTAATCTGCTCATACTTTGCCCTTCCCTGGTTGAAGGGAAGGACGGAGGTCAGATAGAAGACTGAAGGGAAGGACGGAGGTAAGATAGAAGACTGAAGGGGAGGACGGAGGTCACATAGAAAACTGAAGGGGGGGGACGGAGATCAGATAGAAGACTGAATGTGAGGACGGAGGTCAGATATAAGACTGAAGGGAAGGACAGAGGTCAGATAGAAGACTGAAGGGGAGGATGGAGGTCAGATAGAAGACTGAAGGGAAGGACGGAGGTCAGATATAAGACTGAAGGGAAGGATGGAGGTCAGATAGAAGACTGAAGGGAAGGACGGAGGTCAGATAGAAGACTGAAGGGGATGACTGAGGTCAGATAGAAGACTGAAGGGGAGGACGGAGGTCAGATAGAAGACTGAAGGGGATGACTGAGGTCAGATAGAAGACTGAAGGGGAGGACAGTGTTCAGATTTCAGGACACGTTTTAGGTCAAAATAATGATCTGACATTCATTCTATCAGAGGTGGGCACAGAGGCCAATATAAAGGCCAGGCTGTTGCCCCATCCGTGTAATATTTGGACAACCCAGAGGTTGGCTGGTAGCTGCCATTTCAGCCTCATGGAATTTTCTGCTGTCCCTCCGCATATATTAGTCCGGTTTGAGTTGCTGTTAATTTTGGCTGCCAGACAAGCCGGCTTTAGGGGGACAAAAACAACCTTTTATTTAGCTCCGTAATGAGAAGGAACCGGTGCGGCACAGAGAGTGTTAACGCAGGGCAACTAAGGGCTTCATAAATAAAACCAAGGCCGCGCGCCACGGGCTGCGATGCACGCCAAGCGTCTCAGACATTTACCGATCGGACGCTTATTCCTGGAAAGGACGGGAGGACAATCTCTCCTCAATAGTGATCCAGGACGGCCGTTATCCACGGCTCCCGAAGATGAAACCTGACTATCCCCTCGTCCGTCATAGCCCCTGTGTGTTCAGTTGGGTGGACGATGGTTTTACAAGTTCCTGTCATTGCTCACCCTGTCATCACCCAGGAAAGGGAGTTTGTCTTTCTGATTCAATGGACTGATACATAGAATACAAAACTAAATGCTGGGGATGAGATTGGCTCATACAGGCGCCGTGTGGGAGGAGCTGGGAACTCAGAAGTAAAGACATTGAGTGGCCAATTCTCTGAGAGACGTAGAGAATGTGGTTTGGTACAAGCCGCTGCCATCAGATGGCTATGAGGCAACACAACCATTCACACACAAGGTGCTTCCCAGAGTCTGTTTCCTCTCTGTATTCCTTTAAACATTTCATAAAGAACGCAGCGGGCACATGATTGAGCGTAACAAAACAATGGAAGTGTTACAAAGTAGCACCTAAACTACGGGAGAGAAAGTACGTACTCCGGGGCCCATTCTACAAGGTGCTAGAAGGTTCAGACCTGAGGGACACCCGGGACCGTGCTATCGTGTACTAGTGCACACAGCGGTTGCCACACAGCCCCATTGATTTCAATGGGGTTATATATTCGAATGGCAATCACTAAAAATAAAGGTACAAGTACCCTTTATTGCAACACACGGCGCGCAGCTTTTTTTATCCGCAATTGTGTTTCAATTGTGGAATCGCGACAGGAAACCGCGCAATACGCTCGGCGCCACTGGGGTGCCATTAGAAAACAATGGCACCGCCAGCGCAATCGGCTGTGGTGGGCGACTCTGTGACCGTCCGGCAATCCGCGTAGTCACAGATTGCCTAGGTGTGAACCTAGCCTTATAGTCAAGACGTTGTGTCTTCCTCACTGCAACAATGTGGTCGTGGTCACTATGTATCATCATCAAGAAGACACTCTCCTGCTCGCTGGTGTGTTATATTATGGGATTCACCAATCTGCCCAGTGCTAATAACGATGGGATGCTGAGAGTTCCCAATTCACATTTTTGTTGTTTGGGTCTCAGAAGAGTTTATTGATGATCTGTAACCGTTTTCTGTCACAGAACTCTCAGCCGGTCCCCAAGTTTTCTAAAAACAAGCCTGCAGTATGTACATATTAAATGATATTGTATTGGGGCGTATAATGCTTTGTGTATGTAATATCCCAGCTCCGTCAGTTGCTTAACGTTCATAAATGAGACAAACTGATTACAATGACACATTTCCCGGAATTCCCAAAGACTGTTGTAGACCCTCAATAGAAATCTGTCTTCTGAATGTGCAACAAATGCTGCAACCTGCGACAGATTGTCAGTAAGGTGTATATGAATTTGTTGCAGGATGTACAGTGTGTGTGTATATATATAATGGTCTGGCCCTCTAGCAACTTCAGCGCCATTTTATAGCTAATTTGCCTACAAACGTCAGGTGGTCATATTAACTGGCCACTAAGTGTATATATATATCTATAGAAACATATAGGTATCTACATATATCTATAGATATATCTTTAGATATATATACATACAGTATATATATATACATATTATTTATTTTTTCCCAAATTTGTCCAGGGATATTTGGGATCTCAGACAACACAGCAGGCACATAAACATACATGCTTGGCTTCTCTGAACTTAAATTCTATTCTACGGGGAGAGGGTCAGAGTTGGAGTAGGCACGGGCCTATCAGCAGACATACCATGAAGACTGTGACAGTTTTCCATCTGATTGACTTTCCCCAACAACAAACGAGCTCGGAGGCAACTCCTAAGATTGTATCTACAATGGCCAACACGTGTTCTCCTCTACACAATCCAAAGCCCATCCATTCCAAGTCTCTCTCTGGGTTTTAAGACCTGTTAGGCCTGAGGCAAATGCCCTTTCCACCCTTTTATTGATTGTGAGTGAAGGTGGCGGGCAGGTAGCAGACTCCTGAAGGTAATTCCAAGTTCTGCTTTACTAGCGAGACTTGACCCATCCATACACCCTTCATGTAATGAGACCCCTCTCCAGAATGATCACAGCTCATTAGGAATTCTACCATGGAGATGGTCTCTGCTAAACGGAAAGTTCTTCACGTCAGCCCTATGAGTGGAAACATCTGGACATCTTAGATTATTTCACATTGTGACAGACTAATATTACTTCAGACATTAACATTTAAAATAGCTCTTTAACTCTGTGTGACCTGTCAGTGATTTGCCAAATACTTCAAGGGGCCCTCCTGCGCAGCCAATCCTCAAACGGCTTGCAGCGATTGCCGACGCTTGTTTTGTTAGGAGAGACAATTTATGTAGCTTTAAACATAACAACATGGGATGTCTTCAGATCTGGGGAGGAAAAAAATGGCTATCTGATACCCAAATACTTTTCCTTCTTTAGAAAACACTTGCGGCAAATCTTTCCTGTTTGTGTTACTGTGTGTCATTGTGTATACTTAACCGTAGGCAACACGGTACAACTGACAACACCGCGCAATGTGGCTGATGATGAGCATCAACTGATCTCAAGTTGTTTGCGTTTATGTGAGTAAATGTGACAAAGGGTGAGGAGAGACATCTGCAAGGTGCTGGGCTATTACAAAGTATGTTAGTTTAGTCACAGGACGACAGAGTGACTGGTCTATATACAGTGTGATGCTGACATCACAGACCAGACAGCAGTAACAAATGTCACATCCATTGTCTTCAACACTTCTAGATGTTACAATGAAACAATACACAAGCAGCACAGAAAACTTGTAACATTCATAAAACGTATAGTTGTTCTTTTGTTTGTAGAACTTATTTACATTGTATACGCTATGGGACGCCGACCTTTACACACACATGAACTTTAATGGCGCCCCAGTCTTAGTCCGTAGGGTTCAGTATTGGGTTGGCTCCGCTCTTTGCCGTTATAACAGCTCCAACTCTTCTGGGAAGGCGTCCACAAGGTTTAGGAGTGTGTCTATGGGAATGTTGGACCATTTGTGCGGTCAGGTGCTGATGTTGGAGGAGAAGGCCGGGCACGCAGTCTCCGCTCTAATTCATCCCAAAGGTGTTCTAATGGGGTTGAGGTCAGGACTCTGTGCGGCCAGTCACGTTCCTCCACCCCAAACTCCCCCATCCATGTCTTTATGGACCTTGCTTTGTGCACTGGTGCGCAGTCATGTTGGGACAGGAAGGGGCCGTCCCCAAACTGTTCCCACAAAGTTGGGAGCATGGAATTGTCCAAAATGTCTTGGCATGCTGATGCCTTAAGAGTTCACTTCACTGGAACTAAGGGGCCAAGCCCAACCCCTGAAAAACAACCCCACACCATAATCCCCCCTCCACCAAACTTTACACTTGGCACAATGCAGTCAGGCAAGTACCGTTCTCCTGGCAACCGCCAAACCCAGACATGTCCATCGGATTGCCAGACAGAGAAGAGTGATTGGTCGCTCCAGAGAACACGTCTCCACTTCTCTAGAGTCCAGTGGCGGCGCGCTTTACACCGCGGCACCCCACGCTTTGCATTGCACTTATTGATGTAAGGCTTGGATGCAGCTGCTCGGCCATGGAAACCCATTCCATGAAGCTCTCTATGCACTGTTGTTGCGCCAATCTGAAGGCCACACGGAGTTTGGAGGTCTGTAGCCATTGACTTTGCAGACAGATGGTGACTTATGCGCGCTTCAGCATGTGCTGACCCCGCGCTGTCATTTTCGTGGCTGAGTTGCTGTTGTTCCCAGTTGCTTCCACTTTGTTATAATACCACTAACAGGTGACCGCGGAATACACTGTTTCCCCAAAAATAAGACTTAGTACTATTTTTGGGAATTTATAAAATATAAGACCTACCCTGAAAATAAGACCTAGTTATGACCATTCCCAGGGCCGGCGGTGGCATAAGTGGGAACTTTAAGAGCCGCAGGAGAGAATCAGCGGTGCCAACGAAGCCAGCGCTAGAGGAAGCGAGGCGGCAGCGGAGGGAGCAGAGCCGCATAAGCCGATGCTTCCTCTAAAGTGCCGGCTCCTGTCACAGGCAGAGTGATACCAAATGCACTTCGCCTGTGAGGAATCAATAGTGAAAGTGCGCTTCGCTAATTCTGGCCAGCGATTGGTTAGCAAATTGCTCTTGGAAAGGTACGGCACCCCTGAGTGCCCTGATCACCATATTTTTGTACATGAATAAGTGTGGATTGTTGTACATTAAAAAAAAAGAATAAGACCTACCCCTATATTTTTTGAGCCAAAAAAATATAAGACAGTGTCCTATTTTTGGGGAAACACGGTAATTAGTAGCCAGGAAATGTCACGGAACACTTGAAACCAACTATTTGGAGAGGGAGGGGCCCAATACGTTTGGTAATAAAGTGTATTTAAAGAATGCTTTGATGGAGTCACTGGCCATGGGTTGGACTAGCCTGACAATGCTCTGTGGATCTGGCCATCTTGATATCCCTATAATCTAACTGGATATAGTTTATTTATAGGTATTACAGGTATTTATGTAGCACCCACAATCTACACAGTGCTTCACATACTGTACATTCACATCAGTCCTGGCCCTCACAGAGCTTTCAATCCAAGGTACCTATCTCACACACAAATACACAGCAGGGCCAGAGAAGAGCCATTTAACCTACCAGCATGTCTTTGGAGAACACTCACGCTACATAAACAATTGAAAAATATATAAAGGAAAATTATTAACTTTCTCAAGGATTCAAAGTTGCTTGCTCATTCCTGTGACATACCGATCTCTGCCAGGCTGACCCAACTATTTCCCAATTCAGTTTTATAGGTTCCTGTACCACAGAGGTGACAATGGAAGCTGTGAAACTGTACCAGGACATAGCTGGCCATCCTTCTGACTATGTAGAGTGGTAAAGGTGTGTGACGGGAATTGCTGATAAGTACACACATTCTAGCAGGATGCAATTAAAAGACATTTCAACTGTGTATTTAGCTGAAGTTCAATTTGCAAATCCAGACAGTAGTGGTTAACGTGTCACTATAATCAGGGGTGTCCCTTTAATGAAGCAGCCTGCTGTTGCCTCAGGTGCCATCTCTTTGGGTCATATTGGGGGGCTGGTAAGCAGAGCGGAATTGCTCGGCTGCACAAAGTGTGCAGTGTGCTTTCAGCCCTCTTTCTGGTTAGAGCGTCCGAGGTGGCTAAGAGTCAGGTGGGGAGATGTGTCAGAGACATATACATATCTCAGCAACCTTGGACACTCTGGCCAGTGTCCCATCTAGCTGTATCAGGTTGCAAAATGCCTATAGTCTATATATATTGTATATAGACTGTGTAAAGGACTGGCCCCAGCCACTACAAGCTACCTGCATCAGGGATACAAGACCAGTCACCCTGCACAAGGAGACAGCAGTCTTTATTACAGCAAGCTCCTGCACAGATCTGGAAGAAATATACAAGATTTATTCAAGAATATACTCAACTTATGTTACATAGTCAGGTTGAAAAAAGGCACAAGTCCATTGAGTTTAACCGTATTTAAAAAATAATATTTGTTAGACTTCAGCTTTGAGTATCAGGTCCCACAATCTTAGTGTCAACCAGTTCAGCATTGACAAAGAAAAACAAAAATAAATCCCCATTTATAAAAACTATAGGAGATGACAGTAACAATCCACACCGCTTGTGGGTTCATCTGAGGGCTCCAGATGAATTGCTTGGTAGTGAAAGCTCATTAACTTACCAACCCCACTTCCGATTTTATTTCCTTCTCGCCGCAGCTCATAACATGTGTGCGCCTCTTTTAATTACATCCTGACTTGAGCCGTCTCCAGGAGGAGGGTGGCTCTGCGGTCGTAGACATTTCTCGATGTGTGAGGCTCATTCGCTGGCGGAGGCCTATAAAGAGTCGCTGGAAAGCCAGAGATGGTGCAGATACTACGACTTGTGTGCTGCACACGAGAAGAGCTGATGAGCGGTTCAGATTTAATATGCTGATTAATTAGACAGAGCCAGAGATTGTCGCGGTTTGAGGATAGAAAGATAAAATAACAATAACAGTGTTTCACAAATGAGCTGTTGCATGTGCTGGAAAAGGTCCATATGAGCTCATGATGTCATAGGGCTTGTTATAAAATGCCATGTGTAAGTAGGAGGAATGACATTACAGAGGTGTATATATGGTACGACAGGTGAACTCAAACAGTCAAACATATAGGGTAGGCATAGAAAAATAGTAACGGTTGATGGAAGCGTGTGGTTGTACGTGGAATCTCACTTACTTTATTGATTTGTCCACATCCAGTTCCTTTGTTTTTATTTTTCCTAACATGCGGTTGGATTGGTATGAGCGTTTAAGAAAAAGGAGGAGGATGCAGAGCTTGTATGGGATCCCTGGGGGGGGGGAGAAAAAAGGGGGAGAGAAGGGGGCGTAAAAAGAATAGCAATATGGGTGCAGGGCCAAGATTCAGGGAGTGGCCCTACTGCTGAGAGGGACCATAGGTTTCAAGGGTCTTGGTTCCGGAGCAAACTGGGGGGTCTTTGCAAATGAGCCAAGGAGTGTTTGTTTTATTTGTTTGTTTGTTTCTCTGTCTTTAATTGAGAATGTAAGGTTTTCCATTTCTTGTATCACTCTAATTCCTGAAAACCAATGTCCTATTGTTGGCGGCTCGGTGGACTTCCATAGTGCAGGTATACTGTACATGTCTTGGAAGCATTTAAGAGTTGCTTTAGTTGTGAATTGTTGTAGGTTTTTATGGGAATAGTTGTATTGTGAAGCATATATACAGTATGTGGAGGGATCTTTACAGAGAGACATAATAATGGTGTTTGATCGGGGTTTTTACCATCTCCGAGTATTCTCTGAATTTAGGTCATCTCCAGAAGATGTGTAGAAGTAACCTTTTCGACTGCAGGCATCTCCAGCAGATCTGGGGATAAATCTTGTGCAGTATTTGAACAGTCTTATACCATTGAGTGAGATGGCAATAGCTCCCTTCTTGATATTTGGAAGCAATGAAGGATTCATGTGAGAAGAAGATATGTTCCTTTTGAGCTGGTGAGAAGACCTGTAGGTCCTCCTCCCGCTGTATGATAAATGGGAGATCTGATTGATCTACAATTGCACACAGAAAAGCATATAGGACAGAGAGGGAATGGTGAATTTGATATAAGAAAATGGTGGTAGGCATCTGTCCCTTCCAGAGAATGTTGGTAAGAAGATAGTTGCACTCTTTGAAGGAAATCCAAGTCTTTTTTTAGTTGATCACATATCTCCTTGATATCTAGGAGATATCAAGGGGTATTTTTCACTCGTACAAACTCCCCCAACCAGACAATATGGCTTTAAAGCTGAGCAAACAGCTAAATACATAGATGAAGTACAGAAATGGAAGCTGTTTCACCTGCCGTGAGATCTGTATTTATGTTCTCCCAGTCAGGCGGGTAATCTGCTTCTTCTCTATTGCAGTTATGAAATACAGCTATATCACCTCCCCGCCCCCAGACTAGAATTGGACAGTGAAGAATAGCAGCAACCTAATCAGCTCATCCCAGCTCCCAATGGGCACATGTTCTTTAGTTCCTTAAAGTGACAATAAACTCCAAAGTGGCATCTTAAAAATGCATCCAAGTCCCTTAACTAGTAACAACAATGAATCTTATTTGTGTATCACTCGGCTGTAGATCCTCCAATCATCTCTGAATTGGTGCTGACACTGTCCTTCCTTCTGGAGGGGGGGCTACTATTGTTCCCCATGATCCCTGTGTGTGTTGTAAAGTAGTCACCGCTCCAAGCTCGCTCCTGGGATGGACTACAATCTCAGGTTCAGTTTACTCATTTGTATTCAGATTGTAGTCCATCCCGGCAGCGAGTTTGGAGAGGTGGCTACTTTACAGGACACAGAGGGACCATGGGGAACAAAAGTAGCCCCCCTCCAGAAGGAAGAACAGTGTCAGCACCAACTCAGAGATGATTTGAGGATGCACAGCTGATTGATACACAAATAAGATACATTTCTGTTAATAGGTAAGATACTTGAATATATTTTTAAGATTTAAGTTCAGTGTCCCTTTAAATGAATGGGAATGTGTGCATTCTACCAATGCATGGGGCATGGCCACGTTCCTATGCCTATGTACACATGTGGTAACGGGGAATGATGACAATTTCTGAATTTTGTGAACATGCATGGATGTGGGCAGCCATGTTGGACAAGAATGCCTTCCCCGACAACAAGACCTTGGAACTCTATGTACTGCAATTCCACTAATAAAGATTAAACCAGTTATGACAGGAAAATACAATATTGTTTATTCATAATTTAAAAACAGCTGTATGGGGCCAGACACAAAATATGTTCTGTGATGCCCACAAAAGAAGAACAATTTCCCAAAGACAGCCTGTCAGAATTATCCTCTGCATAAGCTTAAGAAGATGACACACTGGGCCACCGGGGACTAACAATTCCACACACTTTGGTTAAAGTAACATGTGGCCCTCCAAGGCGGCCTTCAAGCACATGTGTGGTGTGCAATATATACGATTTTCTTATTTCCTAGTTTATAATCCAGGATAAAGAGGCTCAGCTATCCCACACTGACACACATTAACAGAACCTCCTGTTCCCCCTCAATCACCGTGATTTATGAGTCTTGAGAATCCCTGGTTTCTCCAGTGGACATCCGTGACTTCACCCGGTGAAATGATACTCGAAATTCCGCAAGAGTTTGGTCAGAGTAGCAGATTGTTCCTCACTGGTGCCTGTGGGCTTCTCATATGGCCGAATTCGCAAACAACTACCGTATTTTTCGCTCCATAAGACGCACTTTTTTCCCCCCAAAAGGAGGGGGAAAATGTGCCTGCGTCTTATGGAGCGAATCCCGACGCCCGAGACATGCAGTTTCGGGCGCCGGGGGAGTGGTAGGAGCCACTGCTCGTTTAATACGAGTGATCTAATGAGATCACTCGTATTAAAACCGAGCAGCGGCGACGATGGATATCACCATAGACCAGACGAAGAACGGACTTTCTTCGTCTGCTCTGTGTGATCACTGAGACCGTAATCACAGCGCCACCTGTCTCAGCGGTCACTAACTGCAGCTTCTGTCACAGCTTCTGTCATAGAAGCTGTGTCAGAAGCTACAGTCTGTCGAGTGCTCCATAAGGCGCGCCGGACCTCCCTGCATCCTATGGTCCGGTGCGTCTTATGGACCGCAAAATACGGTATCTACATTCTGACTGTATGAGAAGCCGGTGTTCGGTTTGTTTGTTCCAAACATGAAATTAACCTTTAACCGCGTCCCGATCGGCAGTTGTAATTAAATGGCCGGTCGGGAGCTTCTTGGATGTGAGCGACTGTCTAGACCCGCCCACTCATGTGTGCCGCACGACGTGCACGAGCGGGAACCTGTCAAAATTTTAAACAAGCAGCGATGCCTCTTTACATACAAGCAATCTGCTGGCTATAGAGCCAATGTATCGCTTGTCTGAGGTGCCGGTCTGTGCCCCCATCCCTGCAAAGAAAGCAATTATTACTGAACTGTCCTTCTGCCTGAACCGCCAATTACCACTGTGTTTTAGGTCCAAGATTGCTGAAAAATATACATCATTCCACATTTCTAGGGTTGTCAGATGTTGGTACCCCCTGCAGGGCTTTTTGGATTCCTCCACCAGCCTCTATATCATTGCAAGACACATTGGGTGATGGAAGCCACCACAAAGTGAGGAGGGGGACCAGGAACCTCGCATCCACAAGTGTGCAGGATACTGAAAATCTTAGATCTTCAACACAGCAGGGTTTCGGTTGCTTGGGCAGTGGGACTGCTAGGCAATCTCTACCATTAAAGTAGTATTAAACTCTCAAACTTTTTTTTCCATAATGAATCCAGATTGCTTTACATTTTTGCCCAACCACAGTTATCATGTTTCTGAACAGCTGCTTCCAAGTGTCTTAGCTTAGCTTCCCTGAACTTCCTGGCCAGTACAAGATCACAAGGGACAGAGCAAACTCCAGCAACTGTTCATCTAGTAGCTTGGAGAAGAGAGGAAATGTGGCCAGGGGAAGGGGAGTAGCTTGATTTGCTGTGTCTTTGTGTTGGCGGAGACACACACACACACACACACACACACAGCTTACCAGCACACACAAGGGTGACTGCATAGCACTCTGCTTGAGAAAGGAGTCACTCCAAAACAGGAAACAGGTAGTCAGGACCAGTGCTCAGGAGACGCGCTGATTCAGCAGGAAACAAACACTTTTACATGTCAAGAAGCAGCATCCATTGTAAGTGATTGCATCCACATTTGAAATAGCTTAAAATCCTTTTGACTTTATTATCACTTTAAGCTCGATGGGTGAAACGTGTTAAAGGCTGATGGTTAATGCTGGAGGTTAATGCAGGAGAACAAAAGCTTTTAAATTTGGTGAAGATCCGTGAAGTGTGGTATTTGTATATTGTAAGGAGCGGAGACGTGCTCAGTACCTGGACCTGACACACACCGGATCCAAAGCTCTGATAAAAGTCCTCATCTGTGGCCACCTTACATCTGATGAGACCCTACAGAGGGTGCACTTCTACTGTTGTCACCGAAAGGACTCTAGTTTTTTTTTTCTCTTTTGAAATGACAAAGCCTTTATGCATGGGGTCGGTGTAGATGCGCAGCCAAGCGAAAATGGTTTTGGCGACTTCCATGGGATCTTTATATACTGTGTTTCCCCAAAAAAAAGGCACTGTTTTATATTTTGTTTGCCCTACCTTTCCAAGAGCAATTGAGCAATTTGGTAACCAATCGCTGGCCAGAATGAGCGAAGCGCACTTTCACTATGGATTCCTCACAGGCGGAGTGCATTTGGTATCGCTCCGCCTGTGACAGGAGTCGGCGCTATAGAGGAAGCGTCGGCTTATGCGGATCTGCTCCCTCCGCTGCCGCCCCGCTTCCTCTAACGCCGGCTTCGTTGGCACCGCTGATTCTCTCTTGCCTCTCCAAGTTCCCCCTTACGCTACCACCGGCCCTGGGAATGGTCACAACTAGGTCTTATTTTCGGGGAAACAGGGTAGCAAAACAACCATTTCTCAGAAAGCCGGTTGCGGACGGATCATGGGACTCTCACACCCATATCAGAGGAGCATTTCATAATATTGACATATAACTTGCGGTTCTGATACTGCAGTCCGATGATATTATGTGTCTCCTTGGCAACATATGCCGATGAAATGCACTGCGCTTTCTACTTTGATGCCAGTGTTTTTTTCCGATGTTTGAAGCATCCTTGTATGTGGCTTCACCTTCCAAAGGAGTGGTTTTCGGAATATCGTTTAAATACTGGAAACAAAACGAAAAGTTTGCTTTAAAAGCCTCCAGCCAAACGGTTTTGGGCAAAGCTCGATGTTCAGTTTTGGAACTGTTGAGCTTCATCAAAAATCTGCTGAGAGCTCCAGAACAATAAACAGCGCCTGGTTTTTGATGTGAATGATTTGATCACCTGACAATGATGGGGTTAATTCCAGATCAATGACGTCAACCTGTAATCATTGGGAATGCTCGTTATCAGAATGCTTGGCATTGAAAACTTTAATGGACTCTTTCCCGAAAAGAAAATTAAATATGGCATTGCTTCACTTCTTTTCTTCTACGGTAACAGACCTAGTATCAGATATGTGTTCATATTAGGTGCATGCATACTGACTAAGTCAGGGTAACACTTCCCGGTATTGATATCCTCTCACAGAGATTAAAGTACTCCCCCTGACAATGCCTACATCTGCTCTTCAGTCCAGAAGGATGGCACCTTCTTTGTTAAGGCACCACAAAGGCTGTGTTCCAGAGCGATCGGCCTCTGGAACGCTCTGGAACAAAAGCTGGCCGGCTACCTGCGTTCAAGAGGCCGAACGCTCTGGAACGCAACCTTTCTGGTGTGATCCGGCCCTCAGGGCCCATTCACACTACATCCAGATTAGCTGCAGACCAGACCGTTTCCGGACACAAAACGCATCCCAATGTATTCCTATGCCATTGCTGGCCCCTGTTCCCACCAGCACAGTTCGTTCCATACCAGACAAGAAAAATACTGCGTGTCTCATTTTGTCTGGTATGCACTGGAATGCATAGAAACACATCAAAAAAACGCATGGAACCCACCTGTAAGCCCATTTTAAGCTAAACTCCAGTGTGAACCCTGCCTTAGGGTTAGTATCTCCTTCCTGGATGAGAGGTTTATCACATAGGTTTCGTTTTGTCACAGATCCCCTTTAAAAATGTGCGTGCTCTTACACTGCCTGACTCACCTTGTCTCTGGTCACTGAGCTGCCTATGGTCACTATGTAAGTTACACTTTGATGTCATTACAGCCCTAGTTGTGTTTATTTAAACACTGGCTGGATTATGTCTTGCTACCAGCAATGTTTAATCACGGATGCGATCCGGGCCAGATAAGAAATGTTCATTCATCAGCGACGGGGATTGAATCTGTTGCAGCAGCAATGAAACTAATAATTTGAGGGAAATTGACCTTCAGGTGCTGACTCCTACGAGCTGAAATCCTCCAGGCCACAAGCCATTTCATTTTATTATTGTGTAAAGACACATGAGAAAAACATAGAAGAAGGTTGCTGAGGAGTCAGGGAGGCAGCGGCTAAGAGAACACTACAATTGTAATAATCCCTTATCCAAATTTGTCCAATTTTACTATAAAATGTCCTCATGTTATGTGCCCCGCTACCTTTGCCTTATTATTCAAAAGTCCTAAAGTACCAAAATGTCACTCCGGTACAGGCACCTCTATAGGGCACGCAAGGGAGCTGTAAGCTATGCACATATGGATGGAGCTCCCTTGTGGCCATAGCCCCATCCCACCCCAGCTCAAGCTGACACTCGGCACCGGGCAGCATATTTTGAATGGCTGCTTGGTGTGAGAACTGACAGTGCTGTGCTAGGGGAAGGCTGAGGAGCCTCTCACCTAGAAAAGGGGAAGGCATGCGGCGACCCACTGAACACAGCAATTAAGAACCAAGGCAGTAGAGGCTCCAAGATGCTTTTAGGTAGAGTGTCTTAGATAGAACTTGATGTTGGGAAAACACCTCTTTAAAGGGGTAAACATTTAAATAATTTAAAATGAAACTAAACCCATCCATGTCACTTTCTCAAAATCAGTTTCTCATAACCGGTGATAACTGTGATAGTTGTTATTGTGCTTATGACAGCTCTTAACCAAACTTACAACCCTTTAAATGGCTGGTGTCATAGCTGATCACACGCGCAGTAACATGACAACTGCAAATCTAAACAGAGGTGACCAAGATGGTTACAACCTGGCAGGCGTTGCAATCTTCCCCTACTGGCTAAAACTAAAAATAACGTTTTGGCTGGGATTGAGCTATAAGAAAACAGGAATGTGACTCAAAGTTAATATATATATATGCTATTACACAGCATGGCATGCACTAACAGTAACCTCTACAAATATCCAACACCATGAAAGACTCACATTCGCCGAAGACTTTTAATAACAAAAGGGAACAGTAACTTTATCACCTCTTGGCTCAGACATGAAATAGTTCAAGAACAGGCTGTGCCCATAAAACGTATGTTCATTGCTAAGTAATCATTATTATTAGCTGGATGGCTTGTCGGGAAGCCGCTTCCCGCTGATCGCCGCTGGTTAACGGCCAGCAGTGTGAGCTCTGTTCTGTAGATATGTACAAATCATGTAAACTGCATTTAATTATTTACCAATAGAAGTGCTGAGCTCCCCGCCCAGGTGCTGAATGCACATCACCACCTACATCAGGTTATA
Organism: Nanorana parkeri; assembly: GCF_000935625.1. NCBI lineage: Eukaryota > Metazoa > Chordata > Amphibia > Anura > Dicroglossidae > Nanorana > Nanorana parkeri. The sequence goes on from NW_017306733.1 coordinate 581,354, forward strand.
ATATAGTATGAGTGGGGAGGCGATCTAACAGGGTTATTCTCAAAAGGGTGAAGAGTTTGGAGAAGGAAGAAGTGAACAATCTAGAACAACATAGATGATTAGGAAAAATTATCCGAGTCAGCTCACTTTCCAGGTCAGGTTCACTTCTCCTTCCTTCTCCAAACTCTTCACCCTTTTGAGAATAGCCCTAGACCCCCTCACATTCAGAGAATTGGTGTGAACCAGCCCTGAAAATGTAAATATGATTAGTATGAGGGGCTTTGTAGCTATCTCAGTGACCTTTTCTAGATGCTGACATGATCGGACATTTGTGGGCAACTGAAAATGAACCCTTTAAGAACTTGTTGGTCATTACAAAACCACGGGCCTTAACATAGAGTTTCAACCCCCCCCCCATGCAGCTATAACAACCGCCACTCTTCTGGGAGGGATTTCCGCACAATTTTAGAATGCGTGTTTGTTGCAATTTGTGCCCATGAAGATGTGGCTCACGATCAGTGATCGGGACTGTAAGGTTGAGGTCAGAGCTCCGAGGAGGACATTGAAGTTCTTCCACACCAAACTGGTCACACCATGTCTTTATGGAGATGGCTTTGTACACATGGGGACAGTCATGGTGGAACAGAAAAGGGTCTTCACCAAACTGGTCACACCATGTCTATATGGAGCTGGCTTTGTAGACAGGGGACAGTCATGGTGGAACAGAAAAGCGTCTTCACCAAACTTTGACCACAAGGCTGGAAGAGAACAATTGTCTACAATGTATTTGTATGATTTAGAATTAACAGAACCTTCACTGGAAACACCTGAACTCAATCAACTGGTGGAGTGTGCACATACTTTTAGTCATATTGTGGAGCTTTTTTTAAATGCAGTAGCCAGTACATTGTTAATTAGAAGTGTCGCAGTGGCTGGGAAGGGGTAAATGACTTGTACAGGGCCCAGGATCCATAATTGCACCATGAGGTATAGCTGTCAAACACTAAAAGTATTCTTGTATAGGTGGAAGTTCTACAAACAACCAATTAACCTCGGTGTGTCTGGATTTAGATACCAGCAGATCACATTAACCTGCAAAATGGTTCTTATGCGGATCTTATTTGATGTAGCTCTTATCTGTGCTGCATAAGATTCTTGTACAACCATTTTCCCCTTACATAATGAGTCAACTTGACACCAGTGGAAAACACCCAAGGCCATCAGGGTTGGCATTCATTGCCGATGTCTGTGGCCCTCTGCTCCTTGCAAGACGCAAGTATCAGCATGCTCCTCGTCACATCTGGCAGGGTGAGATTACCATCCTCTGACCAGGCTGGCACTGATCCCTGTATTACTGCACATTGTAAAGCTTGCAGTCTCATAATTGGGGTCAGTCCCCCCTCACATGTGCTGGATTAGACAGTGAGGCTAAAAGTTCACATATATTTACTTCCCCATCCTCGGGGAGAGCTGCCTTTGAAGACTGATCTCTGTGCATCATTTTACGAGCAGTTTATTTCATGTTCTGGTGCCAGGAGAGCTGAGTGATCTGGAGGAACAGCTCCTTGTCTCTAATCTCCACTTCTATTTTTAGATGTGATAAGCCTCACTAGAGGCGAGAAGCTGGATGCTGGAGCGTCATCATTTCTCACCCGACTTTAACTTGTTTTTCTGTTTTTTTTGTAGACCTCATCAGTGGACAGCGGACTCCTTCTGCAGCCCCCGGCTCTTCACCATCAGGTAGGAGAACAGTGCTGACTTAATTTGCTGCTATTTTCTGTTTCTGTGTACTTGTTGGTAGTTCAAAATATCTTTTAGAATGGCAAAAATGCAAATATTAGAATTCTAATCATCGGTGGACCCTTATGTATATAAATGTGACATAAAGAATACTGGATTGTCCATAACACCAACTGCATGTCACCTACTATTTTTAGGGCCTGTTCTGGCAGGTTTTTGTTCACATTTGAACTGCTTTTCTCCCCACGTAAGTGAATTGAAATGCAAAAGCAGGTTGATGCAGGTTAAATTCAGGTCAGAATGAGGTCAAATGCATCTGTCAATAAACTGGTCTCAAGCACCCAGCTGATCTAAATTGCACGAGGAATGCACCTGAAAACAAGCTGTATTTGCCCGTCATCCGAAGCCCAACAAAAAATAATGTGTTTGGTTGTTACACGTTTTACTTCTAGATACTGGAAATCAAACCCGTCTCTTTCACTTAAAAGTAGTATTAAATCCAAATGAGCAAAGCTGGAGAAATGGTAACAGGAAATAGGACAAAGTACAAAAGGATAAAAACATTTGTGTATATATATATATATA
>NW_017306733.1:583680-591041 GCF_000935625.1 Nanorana parkeri
TATATATATACATACACTGAGTGGCCAGATTATTATGACCACCTGACGTTTGTAGGCACATTAGCTATAACTTTGAGCTGAAGTTGCTAGGGGGCCAGACCATTATAAATATCGAAGCAGCTTGGTTACCACGACAGTAGAAGTGCTTTCGGAAGATTCGGGGAAACAACGCGATTTAACAGCCTTTGAACGCGGGATGATTGTTGGCGCTCGGAGCCATGGAGCCAGTATCAGCAAAACAGCAGAATTCGTTAAATGTTCAAGAGCAGCTGTTGTTAAAGTGTTTAAAGACCGGACTGTCAGCCGAAAATTTGGGTCTGAGCGTGCGAATTGTGAACCTGCTCAGTGATTTCTGGTAAAACATGTCAGTAGATACATCTACCGTAGGCTCCATGAACAACACATACGAGCTGCTGACCTAGGCACGTTCCACTCAAATTGGAAGCTCGGCTCTCTGACATGGGTGGTCTCAGAGCGGGTAAGACCCCAGCCAGCTATTTCTCGGAAAAATGATATCATGGTATTTCCCCCTCCACCCCTCTGGTATTGTCTCTGGACCCGGATTCCGTGGCATGGCAAAGCAGCCAGTGGATGTTTTTTCTTCTTTTCCGTGGGACATGATGGAATTCTGCTTTCTGGGAACCAGAGCTGCAGCTACATAATAATAATACAGCTTTTTCTTGTACGAGGGACGGCCAAAGAGTTCTTTGAAGCCAAGGGACTGATTGGCCTAATGATAATTTCCAAGTTAACTGTTACATATTTTCTACTGGAAAAAATAGAAGCCGAATGAGCAGACGCCATGAACTGTGTTCCCCTAATACTGAACAGACACGGGGCAATGAAAATTGAGATCTCGAGTTTTCAGTGATTGTGGGGATCTCAGAGATGTAAGTGATCTGTTGAGTAATGGAGAAAGTGAGGCACCTTCTGGCAGTTGTGCATATGCCATATTCTAACTGTGACGGACAGTCACTGGGGCTGCTGGAGGAGCCTGAGAGCTAGCCTCCTTCCTACTGACTATGGACCTAGACCGATGGAGACCCCCCTCAGACCTCTTGGGGTTACATGGAACCATTCTATTAGGTTCATGTGTGGAGTGGCCTTACATTGAAGTGACCCTGCATCCATTATAGGCAGCAGGCTGTCTGGGGCCATTGTTTAGAATGATGGGATCAAGCTATTATCGAACTAAGGACTTCCAATGCGGCACCTGGCTGTCTAGGGGAGGGAACACACTGCACTCCTATCTGATTCTGTGAGGTATACACTCTGTGTGCTTTCTTAAATAAAGCAGTTCTTGGTTTCCACCACAACATTGGTGTTGTCTGATGATTGAGGAGTTTAGTTTTCTGTCCTAATATATTGCTTATGTCCAATAATTAGGCAGGTTTGGCCTGACGACACTGGAATTCAGGTTCCAGCAGAGAGGAAGCTGATTTCTGACGGAGGTACCCAGTCGGGGTACCAGGCAGTCCGTCACACTAACCACCAATCATTCTTGGTTAGAGCTCTACACTAGTATGACCAACCTTAGTTTGGCCACACACAAAAAGAAGTCATTTGTGCATAATATCATATATGACAGTGTATATGTCAATGAGGTCTGATGTCTCCTGTCCTTGAGAACAGAACGCGTCACAAAATTTGCTTTCATATATGTTTTGTACAGGTCATATCCTGAAGATCACCTAATACGTACTGATTAGCTTCTTGAACAATAACAGGAAGTCCGCGGGTTACCAACAAGATAGGGACTGTAGGTTTGTTCTTAAGTTGCATTTGTATGTAAGTTGGAACAGGTACATTTTTTTTTAAGTTTAACTCCAGCCAAAAATGTTTTCTTTTTTTAGTTTTGGATAGCATAAGGAAGGGTTAACCCCCCTGTAACGTTTGTTTTGCTGTGTGTTCCGCAGTTCTGAAGATTTCACCTCACTTCCTGTCACTGTGACAATTGGATTTTGAAAATTGTTGTCGTGGAAACAAGGTTTGGTGATAAAGCTTCAGTGGAGACAGCTTTTTCCCATAAACTCTTACAGGAGTGAATTTCCCTTCCTAGGGGTAGATTTTCTCTCACTTCCTTTTGTTTCAAGGACAGGAAGCGAGATTAACTCTTTCTTATGAGGATACAGACAGCAGTAAAAACCTCACAGTGACCCGGAAGAAGAGGCGGGCACCCCTCGTCTGCACGTCTAACAAGAGGCAACTTCCTGTAATGTACGTACAGTACTACGAACCAGACCCAAAAAGGCGGGCACTCCTCGTCGGCACGAGTGTGGTAGCATTACAACTACTGAAATGCTGCACGGTACACTTTGGCTGCAGCCTGGGACCCCCTGCTGTAATAGTCTCCGTTTGTAAGTAGGGTTCGTATGTAAGTCGGATGTTTGTAACTCGGGGACTGCCTGTATATCATTCCGGCAAAAAAATGCATAATGAGAGACGGGCAAATGTAAATGTGGTAGAACCATATATATATGGTTCTACCACCAATGTGGTCTCTTATGCCTCATTGTTGCACAACACTTGGAGGGATAGGCAGCACAGGATCTCCCCTGCTGAATGTAATAGCAACTACATTGACAGGCTTGGTGGGGACAGCCAATCAACCTATCTGAATGGCCTGTTGCCTTTGTACCACACTGGTTTTATCCTTGCTCAGCTGTCATCTGTAGGGGTGTGCCAGAGGGCCGCAACCTGGTACACCCACCAGGGAAGTCTTTCACTCCTTGTGGGGTGCTATGGCGAAGATCTGGTGGCATGTGTTTAGACTCAGCGCTTCATGCAGATAGCACACAAGGTCTATTCAGTTATATGTGACAAATTGCATATTACCAAGTGCAACATGCAACAGTATTCTGCAGTTTATAGAACAGGAGACAGGATGTTTCCAGCTGAAATTTCTGTCAGAGACTGGAGAGAGACAAGTGCAGGAGAGCATAGCGTTGGCCTCACCAGTGGGTCGATCCTAAGAAGAAGCTCAATGAGTAGACAGGAGATGGGGAGGTGACACAGAAAAATGCCGGCTCTAAATAGTGGTGCTGTTGCTTGGCTATGCAGTGTGGTGATGCATAGTGTGGTGCATAGATCACACAGCAAGCTGAACAACATTCAAAATATCTGGCAGCTCAAACTAAGGGCTTGTTCACACCAAATGCAGACCAGAACTGCATGAGTTTCTGCACACGCAGTGCAGTGGGTTATGCCGCATTTATGATGCGTTCCGGGCCGTTTTTGGTAAAAAAAAAAATTTGGTTGTGCTTTTGTTTAGTTTAAAATGGGCTTTCAGTGCGTTCCAGGGCGTTTGTTATGCTTTTACATGTGTTCCAGAGCGTTCAAGAGCAGGTAAAATAGGGCTTGCTGCAGTTTTTCATGCTCTGAAACTGAACGCTGCGGTGTAAACTAGAGACCAAAATATCATTGGAATACATTGGACGCAGTTTTGATCCGGTCTGTAACTGCTCTGCTCCTGGAACGTGCTTGGTGTGAACTAGCCCTTACACATGTAATGCAATTTTTGTGGGGAGTTGAGCTTTACTGTCAATAAACATAAAGGTGACAGATGTGGCAGGTACTTGTAACAATGAACGGTTTCATATTTTTTAATAAGCTAACAGCTGTTGTCTGATTTTCTTACTATGTGTCTCTTTGGCGATACTGTGATTCCAGGCTGTGCTTATACTGTGACAATTTTTGTGCAAAAAAAAATTAGAGCCCAAACTTTTTATATTTAGCAGACAAAGCTTTTCTAGGAAGAAAATAACACATGTACTATAGATCACGGTTGACCAAGATGAAAAGAAAAAAAAACCCCATCAAACTCCTATGTTAACATGAGTAATGTGAAGGAGACAGAGATGTGAATTGCTTACTGGATATCACTTCCAGGTCTGCACTGTGCCATTAAATTAAGGCAGGGGTGGGGAACCTTCAGCTGTGGTGAAACTACAAATCCAAGGAGGCATTGCAAGATTCTCAAAGCCACAGGCATGGCTCCCCGAGACAGATGCATCATGGGATTTGTAGTTTCACCACTGCTGGAGGTCCGGAGGTTTCCCACCCCTGAATTAAGGTGTGCAATGTGTATCGCTCACCGGATCAGACCCTGTGATGAGTACCTGTACCCTCATAGAAATCTGTATGCATAATGCAGGCTGCATGGTACAAAAGGACGCAGTCAGAAGTTATTGTCCTACCAAGAAGCACTAGGACATTCCTGTCGAATTTGGCTGTAATGGGTTAGATAACACTCAGATTAAGAGCTGGCTCACACCAAACGTGTCCCAAGAGCAGAGCAGATCTGTTACAGACCGGATCAAAACTGTGTCCAATGTATTCCAATGGTATTTTGGGCTCTAGTTCATACCACAGCGTCCAGTACCAGAGCATGTAAAAAAAAACTGCAGCAATCCCTATTTTTCCTGCTCTGGAACTCCAAAAACCGCCCAGAACGCGGAAAAAAATGTGATATAACACACTGCACGGCGTGTGCAGAGACTCATGCAGATCTGGTCTGCATTTGGTGTGAACAAGCCCTAAGGCAAAGGTGTAACCCTATTAAGTAAATGTCAGACTGGCTCAGCAGCGTACTATACCTAGAATTTTTTGGGTTGGCAATATGCCATAAACTGTAGCCATACCTGAGCCAAAGGTTCCTCCAGCTGTGCATTTTTCCCCAAATACAGAAGTTATGGAGGTTCATTGAGCATCAGCTACATTGTGTGTTATTACTATATAAGGCCAAGACTACACTGAAGCAGAATGGGAGTTCTCCTTTAATACTGTGTGCATGCAGCTGAGAGGGAGTCCGTGTTTGTTTCCTGCTTCTTCCTCTCCAGTTTGACTCCCGGTGTGCTGTCATTACATAGCCTCAGAATGTTCAGAAGCTGCAGCATGTCCTACAAATGATGTTTCCTCCCACAGCGTGCAGCACACACCACTCGCTATGTGTATCTCTGCTTTGGCTACAGTCAGTGATGCATTATCCGATGAGTCAAACATTTCAATCGTCAGTGCCAGCTCCCACTGTCAGCTTAATGGACTGGAAACCATAACAGCAAGGCCCTGGAAAATGGAATATTTTACTGGCAGAGTCATCCGATTAGGCCTAATTAATCCAGAGGGGTTCACTGCAAATGGAGGAGTTGTCAGGGATAGGACAATCCACCCCATCACCAGTGACACCAGTGAAAGTTGAGCTGCCCTGCACATACTGAACCTTAACGTCTTCTCCTGATCTAATGAAGCCGCGCGGATTTACAGTTCTTGTCTCATGACTCCATATCTCAGATGCTCTACCTTTAAAATGGTATGGTCAAAAGTAGGGATGCACCGATAACGATACTAGTGCCTATACCGAGTATTTGGGCGATACTTACCCCTTCTGAGATTTCCTCTGACCAGCAGTGCCGCGAGGGAACATGGTGCCGGCTTCCCGGCCGATCAGGAAGCCAGGCAGCAGGTAACAACTCGCCACCTGGCTTCCTGATTGGCAGTGAAGCCGAACTCCATGATGTTTGGCTGGCTCCATGCTGATTGGCCAGTAAGCTTGCTTCCCAGCCAATCAGGAAGCCGGGTGAAACTTAACCTCTTGCCATCCGCCCGTTAAGAAAAAACGGACGGACGGCTGACTCCTATCTGCGGGTTGCCGTCGCCAGACGGCATTTTTTTCCTGCTCGCGCGCGCGCACGGGCAGGAAAGACCCGCTTGTTACTACAGCCGTTAACGGCTGTTTCACATACAACCGATCAGCGGCTCTGTATGGCTGTTGATCAGCGGCTCCGTACGGTTGTATGGCGTGAATTTCGGAGCGCCCCCCCAATCTCGAGTGCCGCCATCTCCCCCCTCCTGACCCCTCACCTTTAATCCCGGGATCCGCACCGCCTGACTTCCTAAAGGGGCTTCATGCTAGCGGAAGTACTGGTACCCGGTATCGGCGAGTACAGAAATATAAATATCGGTACTTGTACTCGATAACGAAAAACCAGTAGCATTGCATCCCTAATCAAAAGTTTGTAATACACATGAAAGTTGTGGCAATCTGAATACAAATTTGTGTTATTTTAACTTGTGTGAATATAATGGCAGGAACACAAAGAATGCAGAAGACATGGCAAAGGTGGGAAATCATTTTTCTGGCAATCTGTGCAATCTGCTAATCAAGAGAAGGTGACAAAATGAACAGGCTGCATGTTATCTCATCGCACTACATCATCATTGTCTATCCTCTGTGTGTCACACGTTTGATTGCCATTGGCTAGGCTACTGAACCAAGTTTAGGGACTAACATGGTGCGTGTATTTGCTTCTGGGTGGGCTGGTTGATTCCAAAGATGGACAAATACACTGAGTGGCCGGATTATTATGACCACCTGACGTTTGTAGGCAAATTAGCTATAATTTGGAGCTGAAGTTGCTAGAGGGCCAGACCATTATAAATAGGGAAGCGGGTTGTTTACCACGACAGTAGAAGTGATTTTGTTTTGGAAGATACGGGGGAACAACGCAATTTAACAGCATTTGAACGCGGGATGATTGTTGGCGCTCGAAGCCATGGAGCGAGTATCAGCAAAACAGCAGAATTCGTTAAATGTTCAAGAGCGGCTCATTGTTAAAGTGTTTAAACACCGGACTGTCAGCTGGAAATCTGGGTCTGAACGTGCAAATTGTGGCCGTCAGCAACTAGTCAATGTTAGGGCAGAACGGGGGAGGGGCAAGACTGGTACAAGACAACAGAAGGGCCACAGTGCCGTGTCAGATTCCTCGCATCACCTTTCATCATCTGGTGGAGTCACCAGGCGGCCCAACGAAGTACTGATGGGGTGGTCATAATAATCTGGCCACTCAGTGTATGTCCCAGATAACGATCAGCGGGGAGATGTCTGGTTCCCAGGACTTGACGCAATCTTCATCTTTGGCTGACGGGTTCACAAGTAATTCTTCTCACTCCTCTCCCTTTTCTACAGAGAAGAGTGAAGGGACAGCCCTGCTCACCAGATTCCCAGTGGCGCTGGTTGACCCCGCTCTGAGATGTGGTGGATGACTAGGGCCCTGGAACATACAGCTCTGAAGAGGTTAACCCGGAGACTTTCCTCTCTGGTAGCCTGCAGTCTCCACAGTCGGTGATTTACTATTTGTTTTGGCCTGCTGTAAACCATGTCTGTATTTTTTTTTCCTGTAAAATTGAAGCCTCTTGCGGTTTGGTTTTCTACTTTTCATCTTTTTGCTCCGATGAGGTTAGGGGTTCACAAATCACAATTTCCTGCAGCGACTCTTTTCTTCTTGTTATTGGTGTCTGTATTTTGAGCCTTTGACGGCCACAATAAACAATCAACAAGAAACCCCAGCAGCTAAACCACAACA
>NW_017306733.1:591055-598189 GCF_000935625.1 Nanorana parkeri
CAGCCATGATGTCACAAGAGACATATGAGAACTTACGGAATCCCTTCTTTTCACTTATTTCAAAATAAAATATTTAAAAGTGGTCAAACGTAACATTATTGTTGTAATGCAGTGCAGCATTTATATATCTGGTTTCAGCGAAATATAAATCTGAAGGACAGCAAGGATTTATTTTAGTTTTGGAAATGCAAATGTAGTTGTTTCCTCCCTCACTGGTATAAAACACTGTAATAACAATTACTAAGAAGTCCCATGAATCTCATCATGTACTTATCTGAGGGAAGGGAAAAGCCAATGGGCCAATCACCCCATCCGGCGGGCTAAGAAAGTCCTGTGGTCCTGGCACATGCAGAAGAGAATATGATTTTCCTGCCTGTGTGACAGGACCAAGGAGTATGCAAATACAGAAAGGAAGGAACTGTTGTTGCATGCGTGATAAAATCACCCCTTTGACATTACACGTACAGGGTTTTTTTTATACATATAATCCAAAAGAACACTGCATACTACCGTGTTTCCCCGAAAATAAGACCTACCCTGAAAATAAGACCTAGTTTGGGGGGTGGCCCAGAGAGCAACCAGAGAACATGGCGGGGACCAACCGCTGCGCCGCAGCTCCCGCATGCCTCCCCTGTCACGAAATCAGCAGACACCTGTCTGCCTCAGCCTTTGCTCAGAGAGCTGCCGTCAGGCAGAAAACTACATTTCCCAGCAGGCAGCAGCACAGCGAGGAACGTATGGCCAGTGGGGTCGGAGTGAAGTGAGGTGACTGAGCAGTCCCGCCTGGCGACGAGAGAGGTGGCTCACTGGCGGGGATCCCACAGAGAGTAGTCTACATACTATGCAGACTCACATGCATACTATGTAAGCAGCTTTTACTAGGCCACAGTTTCATTGGGAGACAACAGGTGGGCACACACATCCTCTTGCCTCATGAGGTCACAATGGCTTTAGTGAGAAGAAGGCGCTGGAACCAGGGAAGACACTGACCTATTCAAACTCAGATTCAGCACTTATTTTCAACTGGCACTAAACTCCGGAGTTAAAGCTTAAAAGTCCATTCAAGTATCTTAACTCTGAACATCAATGTCTCTTATTTGTGTATCACTCGGCTGTACATCCTCCAATCATCTCTGAATTGATGCGACACTGTCCTTCCTTCTGGAGGGGGGTTACTTTTGTTCCCCATGGTCCCTGTGTGTGTTGTAAAGTAGTCTCCGCTCCAAGCTCACTCCCGGGATGGAATACAATCTCACGTTTAGTTTACTTATTTGTATTGAGATTGTAGTCCATCACAGCAGCGAGTTTGGAGAGGTGGCTACTTTGCAGGACACACGGGGACCATGGGGAACAATAGTAGCCCCCACTCCAGAAGGAAGGACAGTGTCAGCACCAATTCAGAGATGATTTGAGGATCTACAGCCGAGTGATACACAAATAAGATACATTTCTGCCAATACTGTATGTATGGTCCCTGTGTGTGTTGTAAAGTAGTCACCGCTCCAAGCTCGCTCCCGATATAGACTACAATCCCAATACAAATTAGTAAACTGAACATGAGATTGTAGTCCATCCCGGGAGCGAGCTTGGAGCGGTGACTACTTTACAACGCACACAGGAACCATGGGGAACAGACGTAGCCCCCCTCCAGAATGAAGGACAGTGTCAGCACCAATTCAGAGATGATTGGAGGATCTACAGCCGAGTGATACACAAATAAGATACATTGTTGTTCATAGTAAAGGGACTTGAATGTAATTTTAAGGTTTCACTCCTCAGTTTAGTGTCACTTTAACGTACCAGGACAACCACATACAGAATATTGGTGTTATTAGATCTACGGAGCAGTCTGTATGGATACAAAATCTTGATAATTGACTGGCGAGTACCTTTATAACAACAGAAATTAATTATTCTGTGTAAATACAGTTTCAGGAGCAGATTGAGAATTATTTTTCTGGATCAGACTTCGTTTTATGTCCTCCCAAGAACCTGAGCGTGGGGGTCATCTGTCCATTGTCCGAACAAGCCTTCAATTAAACCTGTCAGAGTATTTTATTACCGGGATATTAACTGCTGTGAGGTTATTTATAGGGTCATGGTTTTTTTTTTTTCTTTTTCTAGTGTCCACCTTCACGCACGCACTATTAATGTTTCGCAGACTTCCCCCCTCAGGCTACTTCTGATTCTGAGGGACAGATTTATTGGCTGAGGTTCACAGGGCAAGTTCTGGACTCTGAAGGAGATGTTTAGCCTTATTTCTCTGTAATTTCTCCAATTATCCACTACAGAAAATTGTAATGCAATGTCAATATGCTGTCTAAGTTAGCACAAGTCCTACTTACATAAACCCAACTGCACCCGGCAAAAAGTTCCGTTTTATGAACCAGTTATGACCAGTTATGACTCCAGCTCTTTAATGGCTTTAAATAATGATTGATCGATCTCACATGCAAAGGGGCAACTGTGACTAGGCTGCAACTAATGATTATTTTCATAATCGATTAGTTGGCTGATTTCTTTTTCGATTAATCGGATTTAAAAAAAGGTAAACATTGCCATCCCTAATTTAAAATAAAATACACAAATGCTGTGTTACAATCAAAGTTTATTTCAGAATAAAACGGCATGCACAATTGTTTGCAATCACACTGACCTGGAATGCACGGCATTGCGATACCGTGTGTTCCAGTGTGGGCGATCACACTGTGGGTGGGAGGCGTGTTTGGGGTGCCAATTAAATAAATGGCACTGAAACGCACCTCCCGCAGCAGAATTTGTCAGGCCGAAACTGAAAATAAAATTTTTCCTAACAATTATAATTTGTTTTTCAATAATTGTATTGTAAGCACATGGCTCTTGAAAAGCTTCAGCCCGGGAATGATGTCTGCCAGTGGCAAAATTCCACAGACGGCCGCTGAATGTAAATACAGCAGGTAGTGGGCGGGTGCAATAGCCAGCCTGCTATTGGCAATTTCAAATTGCAGTAGCCAATAGCAGGGTGGCTATTGCACCCGCCCACTGCTTGCTGTGCCCTCCTTTCAGCGTGGAGGAGAGAGCTAGGGGATCCAACCAACTAATCGATAATGAGAATAGTTGACAGCTATTCTCATTATCAATGATTATTGATTAATCGATTCGTTTCTTGCAGCTTAATGTAGAAGTAAATGTAGAACACACTGTGCATGGGCTGATAGGCAAATGTAATGAAAACAATGCAGAAAAAAACATTGCTATGTTTGATTAAAGACTTATTAACATTCATTAAACAATTCTAACTTGAGCTATTTTGGGGGAAACAGTTAAAGCAGTGGGTTTAGTTCTACATTAAAGTAGAATTAAACCTTCTTTTTTTGTTGCATATATCTATGGCTAGCAAGCAGAAGAAATATGCAAAAACATAAAAAAATAACAAAAGTCACCAAAAAGGTAATTACTTACCTGTGTCTCCGCCGTGCACTCCCGTCCGAAGATCTGAAGATCCTCGAGCGTCCATGAAGGATAATGGGTCGGGTGCATGCACAGTAGAGGAGAGATGCAGGGTAAGTCAATGCAAGCGGCTCCGGCAGCGTACACGGGCACAGACACTGTGGGACACAGGGGACACAGAAGACTCAGAAGTCAGTGATGGATCAGAGACCGGCACTAGCGCTGGAGGGACTGCTGAAAACTACTGCAAAGAAGATGATGATGATCGGATACCCCCCAACCAATTGATTTTTAAAGTGCAAGTTCTTCTAAATCAGGACACCAACCACGTATAGTGCAGTTTTGGTCCACTGGGACATCTCTATACAGGGCTGTTGGTTCCTCAGCAGTATCTCTGTTAAATACAGATGCCCCCCACCCCCCCAAATTCTACTTTAAGGACTTAACTTAAATGGTGCCTCTTGATCTGATCATCATCTTCTTTCCAGTAGTTTTCAGCAGTCCTTCAAGCGCTGGTGCCGGTCTCCGGTCTGTGATCCAGCGCAGACTGCTGTGTCCCACGGTGTCTGTGAGTGTGCACGCTGTCAGGCTGCTTGCATTGTCTCTCCTCTACTACGCATGTGCCCGCCCCATTACCTTTCACGGACACCCGAGAATCTTCAGATCTTCGGAAGGAAGTGTGTGGCGGAGACACAGGTAAGTAAAAGACGTAGCTCTTTGTCCTTCAGGAAAATATTACTATTTGCCTATATTTCCTATAGAGTATTGCCAGTCTCCAACTGGTGTCCTTCTGGTGGCTCTTCACATACTGACAAGAATTACTAGACACGTGCTGATGGGGCCATGTAGTAATATGTGCTAAATAAAAAGAATGGGTGAGCATTCACTTAAAGGGAATCTCCAAAAAAGATAGACCATATAAAACTCCCAAGCAGCATTGCCCAAGATCTCCTTAAGTATTCTCTATACCCCAACGAAGTCATATCCTGTATGAGCAAGCATGGCCCACATTACCCCATCCTGGGGGTCACCCGGGGACCGCAACACGGTCTGCTATACTTCTTCTCCATAACTGCAGGATGAAACCCGAGCCTTTGTTTGGCATTGTCCTGCTTATGGCTTTTTTCTCCTGATTTAATTGGTTTAACCGACTCCCTTAATTTTGGGAAACTTCAAAGAACTTGTAATTTCCAGTTGTTTAGCTTAAGCGAAGTTTAAATAAAGTGTTGTCGCTGAATGAACAATCGCGAGGGCCTGGAGGCTCTTGATTAAATACATCACGGTATAATTGATAATTCTCTACCCAAGAATGTGATGGGCAGGAAACTGCATTCTTCCAGACTGTAATCGCTCCCTCCCCAGTGTATACACTGCAGTAATGTACGCCGTGAATAAGGCTGCGGTTGAGGATGTTTTAATCACTGAGGTCTATGTACCCGTGCAGTGCCAACTTGGCTGCTCTAATTATCCGGCTGCTACTGTGCAAGAATACAAGAATGTGCGTACTCCACTATACTGTACCTTTAAAGGGGGTGTGGGGGGATTATATAGAAGGTGAATAACTCAAATCATCTCAACATGAGGTCAGTTGTATGGTGGACAATAGAGTCCTATCTACACTAAAAGCTCTCCTTCCATCGGATCACAATACTGAATCTTGTTTTCTCACTTTTACCTGCCAGCTATTGGCTATAATTCAGCAGATGCAAAGTAAAGTTAGGAACTTACCCTGCTTAGAGTTCAACTCTAAAACATCTACAGAGGGACTGATTGCATGACCCTAAATGGCCAATTATCTCTCTCTCTCCCTCTCTATTCTCTTTCCTCTCTCTCTCTCTCCTTTCCCTCTCTATATTCTCTCTCTCTCTCTCACCTCTATCCTCTCTCTCTTTCCTCTCGCTCTCTAATTTCTCTTATAGGATAAAGAAGGATTCTGATTGGCTGTTGTCTGCTCAGTGCTCTGTAGAGATGTCACTGAAATAAAGCTTTCTTTTGTATAGATCATCAAGTGAAAGCTTCATTTCAGCGACATCTCTAGGAGAGACAGCCAGGGGAGAGTGAGGAGAGACAGCCAAGGGAGAGTGAGGAGAGAGAGCCAAGGGTGAGCCAGGAGAGAGAGCCAAGGGTGAGCGAGGAGAGACAGCCAAGGGTGAGCGAGGAGAGACAGCCAAGGGTGAGCGAGGAGAGACAGCCAAGGGTGAGCGAGGAGAGACAGCCAGGGGAGAGTGAGGAGAAATAGCCAGAGGAGACAGTCAGAGGAGAAAGTGAGGGGAGATAGCGAGCAACACACCTGCCTGAAGCACAACCCCTGTGCCCTTCAAGACTTATCTGCACCCTGTGTTACAGATACCGACTTGCTCGCCGAGTTCCAGCGTCCGTCCGTGTCCCGTGCACTTAAGTTGGATCACCAGGACCCCGTGGTTGCCCCTTTTAGCCTGACATTGTGCAATCTTTTGCCAGGGTTTTAGCTGTCTTGAAACCCGGACACAGCAGATATAGGACTCAAACCCTGGACTGTTCGAGTGAATCCCGGACATGTGGCAACCCTATTTGCCAGGCAAATGTGGGTTGCCACAGTATGTATTTCCCCTTTGCTTTGAACCAAAAAAACTTTTGTTGCTCCAACAGCCAGTCACAATGCAACTCTGTAGCGCAAACTGGAAAATGAAAGCAAATACCTGACTTACTGCTACGGGCGATTACATTCATTGTTCCCATTACCCATTAAATACATTGTTCTACAGGTGTCAAGGTAACTGGCATTTAGTTGCTGTCATTTCCCCACCTAAGGAGCTGCCAGTTTGTCTGAAGCCTCCCCCATGGCTGCTTTCAATAGAGCAGGAAGTCACAGCCGGGATGGAAAACTCTGCAAGCTATTAAGGTGGTGTAACCGGCCGCTATTCTCCCAGATTACAATATAACCAAATTACTGTCTGTCATCTGGAGTTCAGCACCCATCAACACATTATCCCGCTCACCCACGGCTCCCCAGCAGCTCTCCGGAATAGGAACATCTGGATATCCAATCCACAGCGAGTCTGCCATCAAGAACGACCCAAACCACATGCAGCCACTCCCTGGAAGGAAGGAACGGCAAGGTTATAATTGCACTTTATTCATCAATGCCGATTATCTGTGCTGGGCTTAATGTGTTAGGGTGGGCCGTAAATGTGGGGAAATTACCGGCACCGAGCCGTGCAAAACCCAAATATCTAATCTGCACCACATTTACTGTGGTGCAGATGCTCAAATCCTCTAATCTTATTCACTGCCATAGAAGAATAACAGGGAGTACTATAAAGAGAACCTGTGAGCACAGAAATATGGCAGATTTCATTACTGATTTGCTTTCTTAAAAAATATTAGCAACAGCATCTCCCAAATTCCTTATTGTTCACCGTTTAAAGAGTTTTCTGTTTTTATGCCTAGTTACTTTCACCAGGTCAACCCCCCATTAACACACTCTCTGTCCTAGGGTGCAGCGTTCAGGACCACTTGCTAACAAAGGATGGTTGATGTCATGTGATCAAACTGAAGATTACATACGGTAGTTAGTCGGGTTGAAAAAAGACACATGTCCATCGAGTTCAACCTACAGAGATACGAAAACAATAAAACAAAATTAAAAAAAAGAGAAGAAAAGCTTAACAGAAAACTATGACCACAGCTACCCCCTGTTGATCCAGATGAAGGCAACCCCCCCCC
>NW_017306733.1:598419-613993 GCF_000935625.1 Nanorana parkeri
CCCCCCCCCCCCCCCTATAAAGCACGGTTCAATTTGCTCCAACAGGGGGAAACAAAAAAAAATCCTTCCTGATCCCATAAAGCAATCGGATATTCCCGGGATCAACAATCTCTGATGCCTAATATACCTCTAAGAACTCAATGTCCAGTAATATTCTGTGCATTTAGGAATACATCCAGATAATTTTTTAAACAATTAACTGAACTAGCTAGAACTAGCTTCCTGGGGGAGCTCTAACTGTGAAGAATCCTTTCCGTATGCAACTGTTAAACCTCAGACGCAAAGAGTGCCCCCCTTGTCCTGTGCAGTGACCTTGACGTGAATAATTTGGCACCAAGCTCTTGGACCATTTATGTATTTATACATGGTGATCATGTCCCACCTTAATCATCGCCTCTTCTCCAGAGAGAACAAATTCAGGTCAGTTAATCTTTCCTCATAGCTGAGCTCCTCCTTGGCCTCTTATGAGTTTGGTCGCCAAAAGGAGATGGTTCCAAAAGGCATATACACTGAGTGACCAGTTTATTATGACCACCTGACGTTTGTAGGCAAATGAGCTATAATTTTGCGCTGAAGTTGCTAGAGGGCCAGACCATTATAAATAGGGAAGCAGGTTGGTTACCACGACAGTAGAAGTGATTTGTTTCTGAAGATTCGGGGAAACAACGCGATGTAACAGCCTTTGAATGTGGGATGATTGTTGGCGCTCGGAGCCATGGAGCGAGTATCAGCAAAACAGCAGAATTCGTTAAATGTTCAAGAGCAGCTGTTGTTAAAGTGTTTAAAGACCGGACTGTCAGCCGACAATCTGGGTCTGAACGTGCGAATTGTGGCCGTCAGCGACTAGTCAATGTTAGGGCAGAACGGGGGAAGGGCAAGACTGGTACAAGACAACAGAAGGGCAACAGTGTCGTGTCAGATTCCTCGCATCACCTTTCATCATCTCGTGGAGTCACGAGGTGGCCCAACGAAGTACTGATGGGGTGATCATAATAATCTGGCCACTCAGTGTATAGTGAGATGCTGGGGGGAGGGGGGCGCTAGGTGGTGTAAATAAGTCTTTAATATCTCTGACGGTAATACAGATTAACATAACCAGAACTACAGCCTATCTCCTGTATGTGTGACTTTTTGAATGAATTACTAAAAGAAGAAAAACTATTTTGAGCCACAGAAAGGTTATAATTCAGTAACGGTCATCATAATACTGAAAGCAGAATAATGTACTGAAATGTATGAAAAAGTAAATATTTATTTAGTAGTTTTGGCATAAATTACCTATAAAGTCGTGTTTTTTCTTCTTCTAGCAAATAGTCATTTCTTTCAGCAGGAAACAGTGCTTCTGTGTTTCAGTGAGAGAATGTAGTCAATCTTCGCAGTCCTACTGTATGCGCTCAGATGGTGAACGTATACACAAACTGCGGCGAGTCCCCCGTCGGCTTTGTACCATTTTGCGTGATTGATTATCATCTGCGTCGTCCGTCATCTCAGCTCATTAGATGTCTCATGAAGTCATTATAGGCCCGCTCCGCACGAAAAGTGAGCGCATTCAGAAATTCCGACAGCCAATGGCACCTTAATGATCGTCTGGAAGCTGCTCCGAGGACATTGGGCAATTTGCAGCCTTCTCAGTTCAATCGCTTTCAAAGCTGGGAACGGCAGCCTGTAGCGGAGCACATCAGTCAGGCAAATTAGAGGCTGCCAGCTATTTATTATCATAGGCTTGATGGTGAATATCAGTCACGTCACCTTCTTTTCTGCTCCATACCTTGAATTCCTAAACAAGAAACTATGGAAAATATTTCTACCCGGCGGATGTCAGTGTCCTGTGGAAAGGGGAAGCTAAATATACAAAATTAAGACACTCGGTAAAAAAAATCCTCCATTAGGCATAATATATTGTTGTGCTGACATAATGCTTAATGATAATGTGCGTCCCTGTCATTCTGCACTGAGATCAATAACACGCAGCTCCTAATCCCACAAAGTGCTTAAAAGGGGAATACTGGCCTACAACATACTTTAAAAGAGTGAAAAAAAAAGCAAAAAAGTCCGAAATGTTTTAAATACACTTACAATATTGTTAAGCTGTAGGATAGGTTAGGCACTACTGTTCAGTAGCCTCATAGATTCTTAGGCTCTGCTGACTGCTGGTCTCACCAGGTGCGGAGTGAGATTTTGGCGATGTTATTACTGTGCTCCTCACTGTTCTCCTTGCTGGAGGGGAAGTTGTACCTGAGGACTTGCAGTGCAAGGATCCCCTATGTCCATGTTATTGATCTGTGCTTCCTCCACCACCCCTGCTGATTCTCCATCATTGCCCTACCAGTCATCGAGGATTCTGAAATGAGGAGGCAAAGCCCTACAAAGATGGCCACCTTCAAACTGACACAATGCAGAACAAGATGTAGAAAGTCAGAAATGGGGGAGAGATCAGTTGGAGAAGCCCAGTGGCAAAACTGGTGACCGGCCCTTTGCTTGTCTTTTTGGCATAGCTTCCAGAGTTCAGTTCCTCTTTAAGTAAACAATATGTTATTATCCACAGCCCTGGATCCGTTCTTGGCTTCATGTCCACATTGTTACCACATAAGCTGTTCCCTCCGGCATGATTAGATGTTTTGTTTTAATTTGCAAAGGTCAACGTTAAATTACTGATCTGTGAGCGCTCATCGACCAGTTACTAGCAGACATCTATAGAGGACGCAGGGAGAGCTAAAGCTGTCCACCCGCCAGTGACAGGAGAAACACAAACCAAAAGGCAAGGTTCTCAATTAAAGGGTTATTAAACCCTCAGGTGTTTCTGTCAATATATATATATATATATATATGCAAAAACTTAAAAACAAAAACTTTGAAACAGGTTAAAACTGTTTTTCACCCATCCTCATAGTTTGAGCCGACGTGGGACAATGAAACTGTCCCGCGTCGGCTCAATAGATGGGGAAGTGAGCGAACACATACCGCCGCTCGCTCACTTCCCGATCATCTCCCTGCAGGGAGCGGTGACTGTCACTCATGGCTCCCTGTAGGGATTCCCCCACTCCCCTGTCCAATACTCCTGCACTGACTGGAGGAACGGACGGGGGCGGGTACAGCTAGATAGGCAGAACCAGCTGTCAATCACGCAGCTGGGCGGATCTCGACAGTGATGTTCAATGGGTTGGACTTGATGGACTTATGTCTTTATTCAACCTCAAATACTATGTAATGTCGGGATCCGTCCCGGCTGTGGTGGTCTAAGTATACCGCGAGCTGTAGCTCGCGGTATACTGAGCTTTGGGTCACGTGAGGACGCTAGTTTATGTCCTCCCATGACCGTGAGGAGAACTATGGGGAAAAGCCCTGACCCCACAGTTCTCCTTTAAGGTATTGCAAAGGTAATTTTCAACAACAGATGCTGCTCCAATTGTTCCTATATCTGCCGCAAGATAAAGAAAAAAGTTCCTGGGGTCGGATGGGGTTATTAGCTCTGCAGAGCAGCTGTAGAGGTAAAATTAATTATTTTACAAAATCACACACAAAAACCCAAAACATACAGTTGAATGAGATGGGAGAGAGCAGAAAGACAGTGCAACAGTCCAACATAAATATGGAAGACTGTATGTTTTTTCCACAACCAGGAGATAACTTTACTATTTCTACAAGTCTCCCAACGAAAAAAAAATCACTTCCTACACCAACCTACGAAGATCTCCGCAGCCCTCCACACACTGAGGACAAAATCCAAAAACTGCAGCACGTGTTGCCATACTAAGCAGTGCGAGCTCCGGGCGCCGCACAGGAGGAGGCTGTAGGCTGTGTTTTCTATGGCGCGATAAGGAATGTGAAATAATAAACAAGACTGAAAATTGGCTAATTGTGGACACTGTATACATTTCGAGGCTCTTTCTTCTCTTCCATGCCTTCAGTAATGTTAGAATCTGGTGGCTTTTTGCCTGAAAATGTGTTTTCTGTTCTCTAAAAACTGCCCAAATCTGTATATGTTTAAAAACAGGGAAACCAAAAACGTTCCCATTTTAAGTTCCGCGATGTGAACTGTAATTTTATGTGCTCCGGTTTGTAAGCTGGATTCCCGAGACGACTGGGTTCTAGGTATCCCTGCAGAGTAGATGGCCTTCGTTGTTTCACTCGGCCCTGCAAAACATTGATCTAACCCTTCAGAGAGGAAGAATAAGTAAAAACACTGAAGCGGCTTCTGATGGGGAAAACAGCCCAAAGTGGGATGGTGTAAGATGCATCTGATGACTGTGGGAGAATAAATGAAGGCCTTTTATTATTATACAGGATTTATATAGTGCCAACAGTTTGCGCAGCACTTTACAATATAAGGAAGACATTACAATCACAATACAATTCAAGACAAGATGGTAAGGAGGGCCCTGCACCTGAGGGCTTACAATCTAAAAGGGAGGGGCCAGTGATACATGAGGAGGGAGCTGCGTGGGGATGAATTGTTTGGGAATGTGATGGTTGAGCGGTTAGGTTGAGGTGGGATAGGCTTCCCTGAAGAGATGAGTCTTTAGGGAATGCCTAAAGGCAGTCAAGGTGGGAAAGACAGATGGACAGGTAGGGGTAAAGAGTTCCAGAGGATGGGAGAGACTCTAGAGAAGTCCTGGAGGCGAGCTTTAAAATAAAAAAAATAGCAAATCAGTTTCATTGATATCATAAGGCACATAATGTAGTAAAACAAATACAAAACTGTATGTATATAGAAAGAAGGGACTCCGACGGGATCGCTGGGACAGTTTATGTGATGTGAAAGGATAAGAATGCCAAGCTGTAGACATCAGTCCAGAAATTGTTTATTTATCACAAATAAAAAACATTTTTTTAATAAAAATTGATAGTCAATGTGTTTCAGGGTTTATACACAAGTTCATCAGGGTTTAGGTCTTTTGAGAAGGAGGAATCTGGACCAACTGTTAATCCTCGGGTTAAGATTTATTACGCTGCAGCTAAAAGCTTGTTCTGTAAGGAAGAGGAAAATAAGAGAAGTCCCTATGGGACCCAGTTCTGTGTAAGAGCAGCAGAAAACAAAGCCAGTGGGTTAAGGGTCAGTTCACTGTGGATAAAACACCTCTGTAGTCTGTCGGGAGTCATTGGTCATAAAATCTCTAAACCTGAGCTGACAGCTTCTTCTACCTGCTGCACCAAATAATGGATGATCTTGGGGATGCTCAATGACATCTGAAGCAGTCTAACATACATGTGCAATCTGAAAACACTCATGTATTGCTCTTAGACACATAAAGCAAATATATGAAAGGTTGGCTATGTCAAGCTACATGCTTATTACTAGGGATGCACCGATACCTGTTTTTCGGTATAGAGTACCAATATTTTGCTTTCGGTACTTGCCGATACCAAGTACCGATACTGGTGCTTCCGCTGGTATGGAGCCGGCTTCCCGGGCAATCAGGAAGTCAGGCGGTGGGTAATGACCCACCTCCCAGCTTCCTGATTGGCTGGGAAGCCGGCTTCAAGCTGATTGGCTAGAAAGCCGGCTTCCCAGCCAATCAGCATTGAGCTAGCTGTTCGGCCGGTTTTATGCTGATTGGCCGGAAAGCCGGGTTCCCAGTCAATCAGCCGGCTGTTCGCCCAGGTCGATGCTGATTGACTGAGAAGCCGGCTTTCTGGCCAATCAGCACGCCAGGAGGTGGGTCATTACTTGCCACCTGGCTTCCTAATTGCCCAGGAAGCCGGCTCCATGTTCCCCTACAGCACTGCCAGTCAGAGGAAATATTCCTCTGACCAGAAGTTCCGGTATCGGGGAAGGTATTAGAGCATTTGGGAGAGTACGAGTACTCACCCAAATACTCGGCACTGACAGCGATAATAGTACCGGTGCATCCTTATTTATTACTATGGATTGGGGAGTTAGGAGGACACACAACAAATGCAGTAAGCTATGTCATACCAGCTAGGTTTAATTGTCTGGTTGTTAGGTGAAGATATATACAATGTTTTCACTCCGAGTATCTTCAGATCATAAAACATACCTAGTTGAAAAGACGGATACTACGTTCCCAGTAGGAGGCAGAATCCACCACGCCTCTGCCTGCCATCGAGGGGTTAACCCCAGACTGGCCTCTTAATTGGCATCTAATGGTGAAACATATATGAATCACAGTCATTGTCTGCAGTGAACAGAGGTGACCTGTTGAGTTATGTTCACAAGGCTGGAGACACAGAACGGCCTGCTGAGAAATAACCACATCATGAACCCCAGTGAATATATTTTGATCCATTTTAAGAAGCCCAAGGGTCGAGTTTCCAACTCAAGAAACCTAAAATGCTCGAACAGCACGGACGTTCTGCCTTAAACATTCAAAAGTACACTCCGCAGGTTGGATTACAGTGAAAACTCCAAGGTGGTTTCTGAGTAGGAATCAGGGAGGGTGACACGGGACCCGCTGTTCCCCAGCCACACACACACACATCTGGAGGGCTTTGGGTCCCTGTTGGTAAATAAAGAGTGCCTTCAAGAAGGAGGCAATTGAAGGTTCAGCCAATTGATTCGGCTTTCAGAGTGGAGAAAGTTGACCTTAGTTGGCGAAGCGTGCTTCCATTCTACAAATAATACACAATGCAGATGAAAAGTCTAAACAATTGTTTGTAATATATAACCAGCCCCACATTTTCTTTGCATCCCCATTGAATAGAGAAATCTCAGCCCTGCCTGGGAGTCACATAGTTAATGCCGTCATCTGAAGTAAGTTTACAGAACGCAGATTGAGTCGCCATGTGGTAATGATATCAGTTATGGAAAACTAATGGCCTAATCAGACCTCACTTTGATCTTCACTAGCCAAGTAAACAAATAGCCGATGCTCCAAGTGAACATGCCAAGAAATATTGAGTTTGAAGCATATCATCCCAATAATAATTGTATTTCGGGGATGTACATCGGCGCTCAGAAAAAGCAGCCACGTCTACATCAATTATTCCAAGCATGGCCAATCCAAGGGCACTACAGATGTTGTCGAATTAAAGGGCGACTCCAAGAAACAAGTAAAAACAATCACTGAATTGCCAAGTTCAACGTTTTTAGATGTAAAATAATGGACTTAATGTGTATGTCTAAGCAAAAGCTTCTTTAAGTTATGGATAAAGTGAAGAAGGGGGTTAGATCCTCTGTCAATTTTCTTGTTAATTGCTGTCCTCCCACTGGGGAGAGTCACCACTCTTATTTGTACTGCTGACCGTTGTCACCAAAAAAAGAAGTTCAGTGGAAAGCCAAAATGTTAGAATTGTTCCCATAACAAGAGGTAAGGGGAAACCTGCCAATGGGGACATCTGTTCTGGGGACAACTGTTTATCGCCCCGTTCACATTATTGTGTTGCGAGAATACGTGCATTTGTATGTGCAATACCGAAGCACATCGGACTGCTCATTATTTACAATGGTGTCTATATAGGGAGGGAAGAGGGAGTTTTAGTGGACAAACCACATGACAAACTATGTGATCTCGGTTCCTAAGGAAGCAGAAGGTGAAATGTGTTGAACTGTACTTTGCAATAGTGGGCCTTAAAAACACAGTAAAAAGAGTTGGATGATAATTGATG
Organism: Nanorana parkeri; assembly: GCF_000935625.1. Lineage (NCBI taxonomy): Eukaryota > Metazoa > Chordata > Amphibia > Anura > Dicroglossidae > Nanorana > Nanorana parkeri. The sequence goes on from NW_017306733.1 coordinate 605,986, forward strand.
TTTAGTGATCACTAGAGGGATCCACAGCAGGAGGAAGGAGGTCCTGATTCCTCTATATAGATCTTTAGTTATCACTAGAGGGATCCCCAGCAGGAGGTCCTGATTCCTCTATATAGATCTTTATTATCACTAGAGGGATCCCCAGCAGGAGGAAGGAGGTCCTGATCCCTCTATATAGATCTTTATTATCAATAGAGGGAGCCCCAGCAGGAGGAAGGAGGTCCTGATCCCTCTATATAGATCTTTATTATCACTAGAGGGATCCCCAGCAGGAGGAAGGAGGTCCTGATTGCTCTATATAGATCTTTATTATCACTAGAGGGATCCCCAGCAGGAGGAAGGAGGTCCTGATTCCTCTATATAGATATTTATTATCACTAGAGGGGTCCCCAGCAGGAGGAAGGAGGTCCTGATTTCTATATAGATCTTTATGTATTATTAGAGGGATCCCCAGCAGGTGGAAGGAGGTCCTGATTCCTCTATATCAGGGGTGGGGAACCTCAGGCCCTCCAGCTGTGGTGAAACTACAAATTCCTACTACACATACCAAAGTGAAACAGGTTACATGCAAAACAAATTCTAGTGAGCGAATTATGGAGGCTGCCATAGTTGCCTGGTCTCCGCTGACTTCAAGATTGAGTTACCTTTGTAGAATATGCATGCAGCAAGGCAGAACTTCTGATCTGAACATGTGTTTTCGGGGTCAGGTGACTTAGACAATATTGGAAATTTGCTGGATCAGCATGTCTGTCAGGCAAGTATCAGTTTCCGTATGACAGATCAAAATGTCAGCTTTCTTATACCCAGAGTTGAAAAGTCAGAGGCAATCCAAATGTCCCAGTATGTTCTGCCAGCTGCTATGTGCATGGAATGATGGAGGCTGAGCTATTGTACTGCAATGCGCCCTCAGCTGAACTCACAGTGAACTCTTCCCAGCAGGAAGTAGCTGTTAGCTCTGTCCATGGTACTGATCTCACATACTGAGATTGGTCTGACAAAGGTGGCAACACATAGTGCAATTTGGTTGCTTGTCCTGATCATAAAACAAAATATTATGTGCATTTGTGAGCTATCATTGCTGACCTCCTTCTGAAAATGCTGTTTCTCTGGCTGTCTCTAACTTCAATACAGTGAACCGCTGACCCGGAAAAAAGTATGCAAATCTCGATTTGTGAACTTACTCTGTCTTTCCTTGCTGCGTACTTCCTCCGGGTCAGGAACTCAGTAAATATGGAAGCAAGATGATTAGCATGTCAGTAGGCGACCCAGACCCAGTCTTTAATAGCTTTCTTCCCTTGGTCAAGATAGAGCGAGAGAGAGTAGGAAGAGATGGAGGGAGAGTGAGAGAGAAGAGAGAGAGGGGGGAGAGAAGAGAGAGAGGGGGAGAGAAGAGAAGGAGGGAAAGAGAGGGGGAGAGAAGAGAAGGAGGGAGAGAGAGAGAGAGAGAGAAGAGAAGGAGGGAGAGAGAGAGAGTAGGAAGAGATGGAGGGAGAGGGGGAGAGAAAGAGAGTAGGAAGAGATGGAGGGAGAGGGGGAGAGAAAGAGAGTAGGAAGAGATGGAGGGAGAGGGGGAGAGAAAGAGAGTAGGAAGAGATGGAGGGAGAGCGAGAGGGGGGGAGAGAAAGAGAGTGAGAGGGGAGAGCGAGAGAGAGTGAGCGAGAGAGAAGAGGGAGGGGGAGAGAGAGAGTTAGTTGTGTCTGAAACCTGGGAACCCTCTGCATCCGAATTGCCATTATCACTCATGAAATGCGGATAATGGAAACTACAGATGCAGAGGATGGACATGAGAATGGAATGATATATCTGCCAACATACCTTGGGGGCTCTAGAAGGACGATCCCTCACCAGATACACCAAGGCTCCCCTTACCAATGGGGATGGAATAAGCGCCGAACCCGCAAGGAATATCCTATTGGTGTGGCTGGCCAATTACGGTGTGGAAGAGTCAGTATAGGTGATGTGACTACCGGAAAAACAGTTTCTACATTGCAGAAGATCCCCGCTGTCTCCTTGGTTGGTGGTGTCAAATTGCAGGATTGTGAACTGAAGCACCACACTCCCATTTAATAGTCCAGATACATCTTTTTCAATGTAGAATTGAGGGGACAGTACAAAAAAAGTCAATGCCATCCGGAGGCGCACACAAATACCCTCCTCATCAGGGCTCACTTACAAGGGAGAAAATGTATCAGGACTGTGATGGCTGGAAATTGGATACTGTTTTGTCCAGTGTGTGAGAATGCATAGAGCTCTTCAGCAGCTGATTTTGCCGCCTTGTCAGTGGCATGGTCCACATCAGGTTTGGAAGGAAGGTCAAAGAGTTATCGCATCCTCTGGAGCTGGCTGTCAGGAACTGGATCTGAACCCAGGACCTCTGCTGTAGCTGGCAGTGTCAGGAACCAGATCTGTTGAGCCACCTTGGATAGCTCCTTGCCTGAGCTCCTGTGTAATCCTCAGTTAAACCTAGTGTCTGCTGAACTCTGAACTCCTTGCTCCTCCCTTGAATTTCCTATTTAAGCCACGCCTCTGCACTTCCTGTTTGCCAGATTATTGTTCTCCTGCCAATATCTTGCTTCCTGCTCCCTCTGTGATACAATCCGCTCATACTGCTTTACCGACCTTTGGCTGCTGGTTCACTGACTACTCTCATCATCTTCTGCTCAGTACCTGATACCTTTAGCTGCTGACCTCGGCTTGTTCACTGACTACGCTTCTGCCTGCTCCTATACTTCTACCATCTGCTTGTGTACCAAACCTTGGCCTGTTATACAACTAATTTGCCTGCTGTTTCAGCTACTGGACTCCGAGCCTGATCCTGGAGCGCGACACTGGCATGGGCCCTGTAACCAAAGCCATTGAAGAATTATGGACATCAGAGCCTGTTTGCATTCAGCAGGAATCTTCTGTTGGTGGCAGCAATGTTCTTGGAGGACAAGTGTCAGGAAATTGGACACAACCCCTATATGAAGATAAAAACCCCCATTGTGCTTTAATGGGGTTGTATTCTGGTCTCCGGCCTACGTCCACATATAAGTTTCAGTTCATACAATTGGCTCTGCACAGTCCCTAATCTCGATATTTCAGAGCGACATAAATTACAGCGTGACCGTTTCCATACAGAGTGCATGCTCTGTGTCATTTTTGGTAAGATCTCTTCCATTCTCCAGGTCATCGGGTTTGGTGTCTGACTTCTCAGCGCATAAAGTGTTCCGCAGTGACCTTTGCAGCAGGGCACAGCATTCGGCAGAGAGGCGGGCACGAGCAGAGAGATCTTTAAGAATGTCCCGTTCATCCTTAAAATATTTCCCTGTAGCTTTTGGCACGGCAAAGGGGCCCAACACAACTGCGAGTCTTTATAAACACTAATAAAAAAAAACACTCTAAAAAAGCCAACTGGCAATGTCCCCTCATCCAGAGAGTCTACAATCTGCAGCCTGATGCCTCATTTATCACCAGGAATTAATAAAATATCCTACAGTAAAAAAAAAAAAGTCAGAGAGAGAGAGACTTATGTAGAAGGAAACCGACGCATGTCCAAAATAAATCTTAGGTGACAAAACGTAGCTTATGAGCTACTTGAGAGGCTGCAGCACATACAGCAGTCATAGACTTGTGCTGGGTATATAAACAAGACCCGGTGCCAGGATGCCCTCAGCTGCCAAACTTGGATCCAGTTACATATTTTGCATCTACATTTAAACAGTGTGCACTCTCATCATCTTCTGCTCAGTACCTGATACCTTTAGCTGCTGACCTCGGCTTGTTCACTGACTACGCTTCTGCCTGCTCCTATACTTCTACCATCTGCTTGTGTACCAAACCTTGGCCTGTTATACAACTAATTTGCCTGCTGTTTCAGCTACTGGACTCCGAGCCTGATCCTGGAGCGCGACACTGGCATGGGCCCTGTAACCAAAGCCATTGAAGAATTATGGACATCAGAGCCTGTTTGCATTCAGCAGGAATCTTCTGTTGGTGGCAGCAATGTTCTTGGAGGACAAGTGTCAGGAAATTGGACACAACCCCTATATGAAGATAAAAACCCCCATTGTGCTTTAATGGGGTTGTATTCTGGTCTCCGGCCTACGTCCACATATAAGTTTCAGTTCATACAATTGGCTCTGCACAGTCCCTAATCTCGATATTTCAGAGCGACATAAATTACAGCGTGACCGTTTCCATACAGAGTGCATGCTCTGTGTCATTTTTGGTAAGATCTCTTCCATTCTCCAGGTCATCGGGTTTGGTGTCTGACTTCTCAGCGCATAAAGTGTTCCGCAGTGACCTTTGCAGCAGGGCACAGCATTCGGCAGAGAGGCGGGCACGAGCAGAGAGATCTTTAAGAATGTCCCGTTCATCCTTAAAATATTTCCCTGTAGCTTTTGGCACGGCAAAGGGGCCCAACACAACTGCGAGTCTTTATAAACACTAATAAAAAAAAACACTCTAAAAAAGCCAACTGGCAATGTCCCCTCATCCAGAGAGTCTACAATCTGCAGCCTGATGCCTCATTTATCACCAGGAATTAATAAAATATCCTACAGTAAAAAAAAAAAAGTCAGAGAGAGAGAGACTTATGTAGAAGGAAACCGACGCATGTCCAAAATAAATCTTAGGTGACAAAACGTAGCTTATGAGCTACTTGAGAGGCTGCAGCACATACAGCAGTCATAGACTTGTGCTGGGTATATAAACAAGACCCGGTGCCAGGATGCCCTCAGCTGCCAAACTTGGATCCAGTTACATATTTTGCATCTACATTTAAACAGTGTGCAGTGAAGCTGTCACAACGTTGTGTAGATGAAACGCTCTGCTCAGTACACCGAGGCGCGCAAACATTTCGCCGCGGAACATTTAGCACTTTTTTTTTTATTGCCGAGAGTGACACGTTAAATAGCTCGCTGTGCTCCCGAGGTATTGTTTTATGCTGATTTATTTAACCTCCTGCAGGGGAAGAAAACCTGGCTTATGTCTACCTAACAGGCTGTGGAGACACTCGACAGCAATGCCGAGGACAAATGACTTAGTCACGCTGCACACATACACGCTACATGTAATATGCTATAATTAGAACCGTCTTATACGTACTCGAGGGTGATACAAAGAAAAAAAATTTAAACATTCATGGGCCTATTTAATAATGTCGTACAAAGGAGCAGTTCTGTCACAAATGGCAACTAATAGGAGAATAGGAATAGGAGGTTGAGGGTTAGTTCACATCAGAAACTGCATCACAACTGCGTGTGTCTGCGCAGTTGCATTGCAATCTGTTTTGATGTGTTTTTTCCCCCTGGATGGACAATCAATTCTGTTTTTTTTGTATGCGTTGTTGCGTTTCTACTGTGTTTTGATGCGTTTCGTGCAGTTAGATGCAGGTAAAATAGGACAAGCAGTACTTTTTCTGACTGCATCTGAACGGGCTGCAATGGTGTGAATTAAAGGAGAACTATGAGGGGGGGGGGGGGGATTTTCACTCACCTCATAGTTCTAGCCGACCTGTGAAGCTGTCACTCACGCAGCTGGGCGGATCCCGGAACAATTGTCGGGATCCGCTTCAGCTGCGGCGTCTCAGTATATAGAGTTCTAATGGGTAAAGCCACAAATATTTCCTTACCAGGACAACAGGGCACTCACAACACATAATCACCTATAGAGGTGAAACTCGAATAATTAGAATATTGTGCAAAAGTAATTGCAGTAAGTGCTGCAAAAGGGGCCCAAACCAAGTACATATGCATGCTTGTACTTTTCAGAGGTTCGATATTGTTCTATGTACAATCCTTGTTTTATTGATTGCATGTAATAATCTACTTTTTTGAGGTTGTGGATTTGGGGTTCTTGGGGTTTTCATGAGCTGTAAGCCATAATCATCACAATTATGACAAATCACGGCTTGAACTATCTTGCTTTGCATGTAATGAGTCTCTCTCATATATTAGTTTCACCGCATAAGTTGCATTAGTGAAATAAATGAACTTTGCACGATATTCTAATTATTCGAGTTTCACCTATAGTTATGGTCAGGCGGACCTGCTGTACTTCTGCACAGGAATCCAGGGCAAGCCATCACAGGAACTCAAGGCAGCCAATGTTGGGTAGAGGCTAGGTGGTCGGGAAAGACTCCATTAATCCCCAGTTTGGAAGGTCTTAATAGGGATGCTGGGGCACAGTATTAAGTCAACCATTGCCGGTTATCACAGCAATCATTTGCAGAGATATCAGTGAGAGTTTTGCTGCTATGGTAGGTTAGGAAATCTACAGATAATGGGCAACCTTAGCTGCGGGCCTAGTGACCTTCCATCAGAAACAGTATCTTGCCACCTGGCACGTAGGTATTATTGAGCAAATGTGCACTATATAATGATGATGAACACCACATGATGAGCCGATTATGGTGCTCTCTCTGCCGTGACAGAATTTCTGGTCAGCTGATGCAATTTAATCTTCATCCAGAGCTTGTGAACCATCAGAGATTATATCTGGGCCTTGAATGCAGAAACACATTTATCACCCAATCTGGACTGGCAGACTCTCTCCAGGCCCTTGGCTCTGCAGGAGATAAGCTTCCGGGGGCAGATGTAACTTATTTAGAATTCAGAAAAAAATGTCAGCAAGTTAATAGAAGACAGAGGGTAACGCAGCGCTAAGGTTTCCACAGTCGTCTCACAATATGACAAGCCTGACACCACTTTCTTCACTCCAGATATCTGCTTATGAATTATAGATTTCCAGTATTTGCTTTCTTCATTTCAAACACTTTTCACATATTTCAAGTTAATGCAGATCAACGTCTACAGGGGTGAGCCGTAAAACATTAAAGGAGAACTATGAGGAATGTGAAAATCACTCAGCCTCATAGTTCGAGCCGCCGCGTGACAATGAAACTGTCACACGTTGGCTCAATAGATTGGGAAGTGAGCGAACACATACCGTCGCTCACTTCACGATCATCTCCCTGCAGAGAGCCGTGACTGTCACTTACGGCTCCCTGCAGAGATTCCCCCCTCCGATCTTCCAGTGCTGACTGGCGGAACGGACTGGGGAGGGTACAGCTGGCTCTGCCTCTACATAGGCAGAGCCAGCTGTCACTCACGCAGCTGGGTGGATCTCAACAGTATTGTCGGGATCCGTCCCGGCTGCGGCGGTCTCCGTATACTATGAGCTGTAGCTCGCGGTATACTGAGCTTTGGGTGATGGGAGGACGCTAGTTTGTGTCCTCCCGTTACCCTTAGGAGAACTATGGTGGAAAGCACTGACCCCATAGTTCTCCTTTTAAAGAGTAGAAAACATTTAGTTTTTCTTCAGGTAGAAGAGAAAGGTTCACAATTATTTTACCACAAAAAGTAATAAGTGTTTGGCCTATAAAAATTCCGGCAGCCCAAAATTAGGTAAGTAGGATGGGCAGGTTCAGCATTAGGGATTAGTTGAGTGCAGTTTCCAAAAATTGCAGGTGCCATCTCATAACGGCAGCAACCTGCAAGTACCTGCTGCAACGCCTAAATGTCAGGCGGTTCTGGCCTGCAATGCTCTAACACTTTCTGGTAGAATTGACCCAGAAAAGTTTTGGCCGCTCCCTCTTGGCTCCAACACATTCCTATCGGTTCATTACCACGATGAACCATTTCAAAGACCAATAGGAACGTGTGGGATGCAAACAAGATTCAACATTACTGGGAAGTGTTGGTTGCACATCAGCACAATCCAGAATTCAGGACCTGCAAGTATCTACCTTTTATTTTTTTAGCATTGTAGTGATGAGTAAAAAGAAAATCTGTGCAAGAGAAAGCAAACACTCTTAATCGCCTCCTAGAGGTAGGTTCAAAGTGACCCACTCCTCAAACCAGCATTGGGCCGCCAGATCATGATGGGGCCAGACTGTTATGGGCAAGCTTAACCCAGTGGCAAAATATGACACTCTAAAAGTTGATGCCCTCAAATTATGTATCCCCCCCCCCCCCCCCGCCCCCCTACACCCCCAGAGACCTCCCCACTCTCCCAGAGACCTCCC
>NW_017306733.1:614441-622609 GCF_000935625.1 Nanorana parkeri
CCAATTTTTTTCCCCCCCCCCCCCCCCATAGTCTTACTCAGACAGACTCCAAGTATAGCGTTCCGAGTAAGAGGAATGGCCAAACATTTGCATGTGTTTTTATTTGCGCCTGGCAGTCAGAGCAACTGGGGTCACATTCTGATTTTATTCCCACCACAGAAGAGATGCAGCATTCCAAAATAAAAAAGTTGTATTTACCATAAAATCTTTTTTTGTGGAGTCCACTGAGGCACACAGGAACGTAGTATACTCTGTGGGTTATACTGCTGCCTTCAGGCATGCATTTAGTTGGAAACATGATGGTTTGAGGTGGAGATAAAAGGAGGGCTGGCCTAACGGTTTTTGTTTGCTGGTGTTCAAACCCCCTGAAGGCAGCAATATAACCCACATGTCTGAGAATATACTACATTTCTGTGTCCCTCAATGGATAATAAAGCAGCCACTGAGGCAAAAGGTACTTTAATTTGAGTCTTATAGTCATCTGTTTGTGCAGATACACACAGCTGGCCCTTCCCTAACACAGAGGCACCTGCATGCAGAAAATAGTGGGGTGAGCTCTGCAGATGCCTAGCTATACAAACACACAGAGGCAACATCAAGGCCTTTACCCAAAGTGTCTATTACACCACAAGTGTAGTAATAAAAAACAGATCATATCTACTAATGATCACTTGATAGTCCTCTAATGCTGCCTGATGTGATTAACAGGCCTAATGGATTGGAGGGATCACTTTCATTAAATGTTTAATTACACGCTGTACTCAAAATGTACTAAACATGGTCAATATGTGTCCGTTCTCTTTGTCCCTCTGTACCATTCAGTTACAAACACTGTCCTCTCATGACTACTATTAGGTCATGTGGCAGCATTGCTGGCCACACACAGCAGCCCTCGATGTTACAAGTGTGCTTCAACAGTGGCTGCTCTGATAAGAACATGCACTTAAATAAGAAGTCTCACCACAATCATGTTTTATTTGCCTTGTTCCCCAGAGGGCAATGTGCATGTAGAACTTTGTCCCATTTACTAGGTACAGTTGACATTACACATGCAAGCAGACTCCCACTCGATATAGCTATGACATATGATGACAGCAGCAAAAGGGTTAAACATGCACTCATTGACCTTTGTAGATGTGGCACTGTGGAGCAATCCATCCTCAAATAATACAGTAGATGCACTGAAATCACAACTCTTTACTTCCTCGGGCCGTAGTGAATTGGCAATGTGCCAGCCTTCTGATGAAAACATAAAGCAGGTGCTGCAAGCTGCGCAGAAACATACTACAACCCCACTTCAGAGCCTCTGTTGTGATTTCTGAGAGCACATTATTCCATGGTACCTGCAGCTGCAGAGGTCAGTGAGGGTTTGTGTTAAAGTTCTTTTACTGTATGTAATACAAATGTTAATACTTAGAGGGCCATAGTCTGGCTACAGATTCACTCTACTGATCACATTCGGAAGGGTCCTAAGGCGGAACAGGAATAAATCAAGAATCTAAACTCTGCATGCAAACCTATTAAGACTTTCAAAGGGAACCATTGAAAGTCTTCCATCTTTTCTACCCTTTTCTTCCAAGTGGAGAGAGAGGTTCTTACACTCTGCACTACACCCAGTCATGTAGCATGTAGATAAATCACTTTTAAAGTGGCCATGTGTACACAGAAAAAACATAATTATATATTTTTTTTACACGTAGCCTGACTTCAAAGGTCGTATGCACTAATATGTTTGACTTGGTAATCTCTTACCTGACTTGTTTATTTTGGTGTTAGAACACTGTACAGTATACAGTTTTCCCGGAAGCACCTGGTGGGTATGCAGCCCTCATTGACGAGTGTCCATAGACAAGTGTCCACTATGTCTGCTTCAAGTACAGCTCTGGTTATTTACACCTACACGTGGATAACTCAGACACGCTGCAGATCTGCTGGCTTCCAAGTCATATTTTTTTTTTATTCCAACATGTCACCGGTAAAAAAAATGATTAAAATTAAAAAAAATATATTTTCAAGGCCAACCAAAGCTGTAAATCCTGCTGTAATGGAGGCAGCTTTCGTATAAACGCTGTCACATTACCATAAATATTGTCTGCTGGCTCGGCACAGCAACTGGCTGTGACCGTAGGAAAAAATAATCTGCAGATTTCTGCTACCCATTTTTCTGCACAAAATGGAAATGAGATTTAAAGGAGAACTATGAGGCGAGTGAAAATCACTCATCTTCATAGTTGGAGCCGATGTGCGACAATTAAACTGCCACAGGTCGGCTCAATAGATTGGGAAGTGAGCGAACACATACCGGCGTTCGCTCGCTCACTTCCCGATCATCTCCCTGCAGAGAGCGGTGACTGTCTGCCACGGCTCCCCGCAGGGATTCCCCTCCTTCCCACTACAATCCTCCAGCGCTGACAGGAGGAATGGACAGGGGAGGGGGCGGGCACAGTTAGCTCTGCCTCTAGATAGGAAGAGCCAGCTGTCATTCACGCAGCTGGGTGGATCTCGACAGCATTGTCGGGATCCGTCCTGGCTGTGGCGGTCTCAGAATACCGCTACTGACCTTTGGTTTACGGGATGATGCTAGTTTATGTCCTCCCGTGACCCTGAGGAGAACTATGGGGAAAAACACTTACCTCATAGTTCTCCTTTAATACATCCTTGAAGGACCTTCCTTGAAGGAACTGCTTGAAGGACAAGCAGTTGAGTGCCTTCATTTCACCTCTTGCAGTCCCTGTAGAGCAGAACTCAGACTGGGGAGGGAGAAGTAGCACAAGGAGTCAATCAGCTGTGGTCATGTGCTACCAAGAGGCATGCTGATAGGGAAATAGAGCAGGGCAACAGATAGAATGATCTTATCAGTCAGCTGCTCCGCTTTGTTGCATCTTCTGTAAAAAAAACAATTATTTTGTCCTCTGAATGTTAAGGGCCTCAAGCACTCATATCCCATCCTCCTATCTCTTACATTCCCCCATTGCAGTTGGGCAGCTCAACCCCCTGTGTATGGCCAGTTGTAGGCCCAATGTTACCCATGCAGGTCAATTGCATCAACGGGTTCAGAGAATGCATGGGTTTGTTCCTATCTCTGCGGTCAACATGCAAAACCACATTCATAAAGCATAAGACATCACGCTGTCAGTATGGTTTATATCCTTCAGATCTGATTAGCATTCTGCGGCCTCAGCTGTGTTTATATTCAATATTCTGCTCTCAGGAAAAGCCTAAACAAGAATAGAAGATGATCCGTGCGGGCCCAGCGTCTGACAGACAGATGGTGTGCGAGGGCACGACCTGCAGTTAAAGCAAAATAGGATATTGCAGCTCAGAGATTTCCTCTTCCGGTGGAATGGCCGGGATGCTTCTGTGCGCCATACATTTGAAGGACCATAAACTAGATCAGATGTCCTGAACTAGAGGAAGATAAGGATAATGCTTTTCCCACCTGGTATAGAGAACCGTCATTTAACTGTGTAACATTCATAATTCACTTTCAGTGATAAATTGGTGAATTGTATGTAAACTGGGACATGGTGTATCATGAACAATTGTCTTTTTTAAACTAAAATACTTATTTTTTTTATCCTTTGTTCCATCTCACCTTGCAGCCACTTCCTGTCTAAATGACTCCAGTGATGGCTGCATGTCATTTCTCAGGGTGGGTTTCCATAACACGCTGCCCGGCTTTCTGTAATGACTCGCTGCCCAGCTTCCTGATTGGTCAGAAAGCTGGCCAATCAGGAAACCGCGTGCAGTGTAATGACGCGTCGCCCGACTTTCTGATTGGCCAGGAAGCCGGCTTCATGCTCCCTCGTCAGCTCATGAGGAGGGAGCATGGAGTCGGGTTCCCGGCCAATCAGGAAGCCGGGTGCCGCATCATTAAACGGCGCCCGGCTTCCTGATTTGCCAGAAAGCCGGCTCCATGCTTTCTCGTCACCTAGTGGCGAGAAGCATGGGGACGGCTTCCCTGCTAATCAAGAAGCCGAGTGGTGAGTCTTTAAACGCCGCACTTGGCTTCCCGGCTAATCAGGAAGCCAGGTGGCGACTCATTAGACGCCGCCTGGCTTCCTGAATGGGACTTCCGGTACTCGGTACCGGCGAGTACCGGAAACAAAAATTGTGGTACTTGTACTCGATACCGAAATACAGGTATCAGTGCATCCCTAGTCGTAGCCTACGAGTGCCGTATTTTTTAACCTATTCTGGGATATATAGCTCTATACACTGTGCACACAGCACCGTGGAGAGCTATCAGCAGCAATCCGTACTGAGAGTTCTCTTTCAGGTCTTGTACTCGCTAGACCTAAAAGGTGTTAATAGCATGAAAACTGAAAATGGAGGTTGTGAAAATTTCCAGATAAGCTAATACACTGATCTCCTGTTACACTTGGCACGTAGACAGGATTGTCACATGCACGTCTATCCAGAAACAAATACAGGAGGTGCTTCCATTATTCATGAAGCCGCCGCCGCTATTTACATTATACGGGCTGCCGGTACCCCAAGTGGAATCACAGCATTCCTCGCAGTCAAGCTCAATGAATAAGACGCCATCACACGTGTTTCTGATTTTGTAACCCAATCTCGGATTTTAGGAGACAGATTGTTTATAGAGCGCTATCGCTATTGATCAGGCTTTCCCGGGGATGTCTAATAGCACGCATTAAATCTCTACTAGACATCGTATTAACGTACCATCTGTTAACAATATCGGTGGGTGTATCGGTGGGTAAAAACACACGTGGAGACAGTGTATATTTCATTATCCAGCACCTTCAGAGGACAGACAACCCCGCTCTGCGTACACCCTCCCATACCTATCCTGCATCACCGGCCTCCACTGTATGTTTACTGCTTGTTAGGCTAGGTTCACACCAGATGCAGTGTGTTCCAATTCTGGCCAGAACCCACTGGATTGCATTGCGGCCGGCTCACTTTTTTGTGGGGCAGGAGGGGGCGTGGCGGGCCATTGAAGTGAATGCAGTAGCCACGCTCTCCGGCCGCTGTCTAAATTGGCTCTAATTGGCTCCTGTCTAAATCGGCCCTGTATGTATGCATGTGAGATAAGGACCTCAGATCGTAAGCTCCTCGAGGGCAGGGCCTGATGTGAGTGTGCAATTATGTAAAGTGCTGCGTAAATGGTCAGCACTATATAAATACCTGTAATAAATAAATAAACTAGATGAGCAGGACTGTTAAAAGCTTTGAATATTAATTCACAGTTCCTTAGTCTGTCCCCTTAAACACGACAGCCAGAAAACCAGCATTTGCAAAATGAGAAGCAGCAATGGAAGCCTGCATGTCTCTCGCATGAAAGGTTTCCTTTACAGGACGATTGTCTTTAAGGCCCCCGCCCCCACCCCCACCCCTGTGTGCTACCCACTTGGACAAATACTTACTTTCTTCCTCGATCCAGAGATCTTCGCTATGCAACCCTGCCCAGCCTTTCAGTTGTCTTTAATGACACACATGAACTGATGTAAAGTTCCAATGCAGGTCTTTATCAATACTGTTACTTTATATAGAGGCAGCCAGGGTTTACATGAAGATACATAATAACACAACTGATGATTTCTCTTTTTATATGTTTCCCCCCTTCAAAGGAAAATGCAGTAGAGTGAAACAGATATGCTGGATCTGCAAAGCTCAATTTTAACTGGCAAAAGGCAGATTTCCAAGACTCCCACTGTCAGGAGTGGAAAGTACTAAAAATAAGGGAATTCCAGGTGTTTTATATATACAGAATGTGCCCGGGGCTCTTCTTTCATCGATCAATGCTCAGGTACAGAGCGGCGGGGTGGCGAGACGGTAATGTGCTGTGTAACGTCTCTCGGTCATACTTTGTCCACTGGAGGATAAGGCTCACACTCTCTGGACTATGTGCTGATCCGCATGCCTGCAGAGCCGGTATTTTCTGAGCTGTTCTACATGGCTGACTGACTGTGGTCTAACCGTTCATGGGTAATAAACAGCGTACAACGGGGGGAACAACACAGGGACGTTGTGTCACGGCTGAATATAGAAGATTCTAGAAAGGAGATCATTAGACATTCTGCTGGTACGATGCAGTCTGCAGATAATATATATTATTATTATACAGGATTTATATAGCGCCAACAGTTTGTGCAGCGCTTTACAATATAAGGAAGACATTACAATCACAATACAATTCAAGACAAGATGGTAAGGAGGGCCCCGCCGCTGAGGGCTTACAATATTATATTTACAGTTCTGTCTGTGACTTGTCAAAGCGACAACTATAGGACACATATCATTAAATCCTTTTTCTGACTTTTGGGAATCCAATGCATCATTTTTTAGTGAATCCACGTTACCATTTTCAGCATGCTTTTCACAGTTCTTCTACATTGGGCAGCAGCTTCTGGTTGTGGCACTCTTGTTCTTTTCAATGCAACTTATGTATTCTCTTATGCAGCCAGAAGGTCCCTTATTGATGTTGTTTCAGCTTCTAATTGGAATTTGCTGTAAAAGCCTGTTTACGGAGCTCAAAAGCTCAAGCTGGAATTTACAAATAGGCATGAATGAGTCAGAGCAATGACTCCACCTCATCAGAGTAATGATTGCTCTCCCCGTTGAACAGCGACTTCTCCCCCTCCCTTCAGTTGGCTTTGTGCAAATTATCTGAAAGGAACGTCGTCTGCTGTGCTCCGGAAAACCTATACTGCTGTGGGGATCCTGTATTACATGTTCACCAAACACCCTACTTGCAATCCTGAATACAAACATAGAGATGGCTACACAACTGGCAGAAGGTGAGGTCAGACATTATTTGGATTCGGGGCTCATTTTTTCAGTTTGTAGAATAGATAAGGTGGCTGTAAGAGACACCCCTTTGGAATTCAGCTTGCACGGTGTTATCACCACTGGCACCCGTGCCACTCGCTGTATACTTGGGCTCTGTCACTATCCTCAGAGTCCTCAGGACACGAGGTGCAAGGGAGGCCTCATCACACAGTCAGTCTCCAACCAGGTACGTGACAGAGGCTTTCGAGCCAGTCACATCATTTCTGCAATTCACTGAACTGTCACATATAACAACTTTTATATTGCCATAGTCTATTTCTTACTTTATGAGTCACCTAAATAAGGGACAACCGTGCTATGCAACCTAGGCAGCTAGAGGGTTACATCCCACTGAGCTCCTTTCACCCCTCTAAACCTGAGAAGCAGTCCAGATGAGAAGTGGACGATTTTCAGTTCAGTTGATTTTGGTTAACAACCACTAGATGTCCCATCACCTAGATGACAACCAATCTTCATAAATAGTATGTACAGCCCTGCTATCGGCAATAGAATTCTTAGAGCACCGAAAGGTACCTGGGAATTACTGAGCTGAATTTCAGGACCAGCGTGTGACACTGCGGTGTCCTTATTAAAGCCGCGTGATACAGACTGCAATGCGCAATCAACATGGGTGAAAAACAAACTCTATTAAGATAAATGGAGGTGACAAATCATATAAAAGGCAAAATCACTATTTGCTTAATAAATAATTCTGCTCCAAAAGTAATTTACAAGGTGGAAAATAAATCACAAAAATGTCCCCTGGGTAGCACAACATAAGAAAACAGACTTCTTGCAGGTTTATTGCAGTTCAGTCATGCCCAACAATGACATATTTAGGTCACATGTGGATCGGCCGACTCTCTGAGTCTCAGTTACCCTAAATCATATCCAGGAGCTGCGTTACATTTGGCACATTTACCCCAACTAAACACCCTCGGGCCCGGACACCCACGGCTGCTGTTTTCTTAGGACTGGCACCCAGGCCAGAGGTTTTAGACGGAGGGGGATAACTGTAAATAAACAGAAGACACAGCAGGATGTCAGGCCCGCAGCCCGGTATGTATATAAATCATCCGGCTCCAGTAGCAGTGCAGAATAACAGTAGGTCAGTGACACAATGTTTCCACAGACATTTAAATATCTCCCCGGCATCTATCAGTCCCATGGCTGCAGCTAGCAAAGCCTGAGCTGCTATCCCACGGTGCTGTCCCTTTAAACCCACGTAGTCTAAGGACGGCCTTCTTAAACTATTTCCACTCATAACCCCTTTTCGCCCAAGAAAATTTTTACATGACCCCGGAGTCAGTCGGTGTCTCTCTCCCCCCCGCATCGGTCGGTGTCCTTTTCCCCTCCTCCCCACGAGCATC
>NW_017306733.1:622993-630448 GCF_000935625.1 Nanorana parkeri
CCTCCCCTCGGCGTCGGTCAGTGACTCTCTCCTCCTTTAACCCCCCCAATTCCCACCGGCTGTCTGGGCTCCTCAAATGAGTACTGGCCACACCCCCCTGATGTCGGCCATGGATTCAAAGTCTTAGTCGTACCCCCCCCCATTCACTTGCGCAACCCCATATGGGGTCGCAATCCACACTTTAAGAAGCACTGGTCTAAGGCACATGCGTCAAACTCAAGGCCCAGGGGCTGAATCTGGCCCACCAGGCCATTAACTAGACTTCTACTTACAGATCTAGGTATTGAGTTATTACTAAAACCAGTGATAATCGAATGCAGAGGCAATTATGATAAAGATTAGATACCTTTTGAGGGTAACAATAATGTTGATGAGGCCCACGATTAAATTGAGTTTGACACCTCTGGTCTAAGGTGAAAGACACATGTGTATGACTGCAATGAGACGTTTTGACTGTCTATGGCTGCTAAAGGAATATTCCCTTGATTGCCAATAGGACATGGATCCTCAATATGAGGAAATTAGTCCAAATATATCTGGTATCTTATCAATGAACCAAGTTTTAGAAGGAATAGATCAAGCAAAAGGGAAATGTTGTCATATATACAAAGTCTTAATATGTACAGTTAGCTATAATAGCTCTTCATCACAGATTGCTTTGGGCATGCTTTACTTCAAATGTATCTAAACATATTACATTACCATGTAAATCCCCTCTAGTGAGTCATTCTACCTCAAGTGCGCATAATTATTGTCTGTACCACCAGCTGTGTTAATTTCTTGTATAAGAAAATCATCAGCCCCAGATGTGAATAATCTAGTGCTAGGCAGGGGAAGGGTGGGGGGCACACTGTGGATATTTATGGGACCTACTGAGCTTTATTATAAGATCTGCCTCCTTGTCCTTTTCCCCTCAACGGCCAAGAAACTTCAGAGATAATTGTAACTATACTGTACACAACAAAGGTATCCCACCCAGTTGAGGTGTAGCTACAATATAATTTTTTTTTTACATATGAAAACGCCTACTCCTCCTTGGGATCAATTATAAGGTAAATCTTCCAAGTATTGGCTCTGTGGATGACAGATAAGGTCTCTTTAAAGGGCAGCTGATATACATAACTATTACATACGCCACTTTGTAATTTAATGTTAATAAAACTTGTATTTCTAGTTTAACCCACAGCCATCTATCAGTTTCTAAAACCGGCAAAAAAAAACTCCACATCGGAGTGTATACAATCACTCTGGGGTGGTTAGACTGGTGATGCACTTCCCCACCACGATAGTGAATTATGGTGCACACCACTCTCTGTGGAGAGGGCAATATGAGGTGAGAGGCGTGATAGGCGCACTAGTAATGTAGGGTGTGATGATCCTGTGACGAACTCATATTTTCTAATGTACCAACTGATGTTTACGCTTATGGTAATGTGACTTGCATTGATGTTTGCACCTCACCCTTGTTCGGGATGCACATACGATGTGACATGTTTACAACTGTGACCAGTGTTGGGCGGACACCCTATATTGTCAAGTTAACTGTTGTACAATGCTGTTGTCCAATATAGAATTAAAAAAACTCCACATGTCTTCTTAATGGGGTGTTCTATAGAGCAGCGCTTCTCAACCTTCTATTCAGTCGCAGCACCCATTCAAAGTAGGCAAAATCTCAAAGCAGTCTAAAATGTAAAACGTTATGTGTGGTTCCTCCCAAAATCATTACTAGAACCTGGATAGAGGTCTGGTTTGGATTTCAAGAACGCAAAAAAAAAAAAAAAAGGGTTGCTCCCGCCCTACATCAGAGTCCCCCCATGACATAAAATCAGGAGCCCCACCTTGATATCAGAAGCTGCCCTTCAGATCAGGAGCCTCCCCTAATCAGAGTCCTACCATCACCCCACAGTGTGGCTGTGGCTGCAAGGCAGAGGGTGGGAAGTGGAGCAGGTCTGGATGGAGGTGGACTTCTGTCCTCTTCTGAAAAATTGGGAAGGTCCTGGATTCAGTCCGCCCTGGATAAGCGTCATACATTTCCATGATATTGATGGCCGGCTCACCTGCACCATGGAAATGCATGACACTCTGCTGAAATTTGAAGGCACCCCTGACAAAGCCAGGAGGCATCCTAGGTTGCCACAGCACCCTGGTTAGAGTGATATTAAAGTCAAAAGGATTTTAAGCTATTTCAGATGCTGATGAAATCACTTAAAGTGGATGCTGCTCCTTGATGTTTAAAAGTGTTTACTTTCCTGCAGAATCAGCTGATCCCCTGAGCACTGGCCCTGACTTCCTGCTTCAGAGTGCTTCCTTTCTCAAGCAGAGTGCTATGCAGTCACCCTTGTGTGTGCTGGTAAACTGTGTGTCCCCTCACAAACGTAGACACAGCAAATCAAGCTACTGTCCTGGCTGCCCTCCTCTCTTCTTCAAGCTAGTAGATGAACAATTGCTGGAGTCTACACTGCCCTTCGTGATCTTGTACTGGACAGGAAGTTTAGGGAAGTCGAGCTAAGAGACTTGGAAGCAGCTGGTCACAAACATGATAACTGTAAGTGTTTGGGCAGAAATGTAAAGCAATGCTTTGCTGTGCAATCTATATTTGTTTGATCTGGATTCATTATTATATCTGCAAAAAAAAAACAAAACTCAAGGTACCTGGACTTGGTGTATTTTTCTTGAAGACGTTTCACTGGTCATCCGACCAGCTTTCTCAATTTTTGAATTATTGAAAAAAACTTTGAGAGTCTAATACTAATTTAAGATAGTCTACTATAGACTGCTGGCGTAATGACCTCCCCTAAAAATGTCACTCCCTGCTTGTGTGATTGACTTCTTGTAGGCTGGCTTTCCAGTGAAGCCAATGATGCTTGGGCTGTGTATGCAGTAGTGTGGTGCGATACCAGTATGATTTTGGAGCAAGACTGTGTGACATTGGGCAAGACTGCACAGCTCCATGAGCAATGATCCTAATGGAACTGTGGATTTGGAAAGGACAACCTATTTTATAGTGAGATGGTGTTGGAATGTACAACATTTTCATGTACGAAAACTGGCGAACAGCTATCTTCAAATCTTGACTCTGAGAGTGCATGGGTCATCAAAGAAGCCAACTTTGTGTTATTCATGCCTGCAGGAGGCATGGCAAGGGAGATGATAAAGGTGACATTCCTTCATCTGGACAGGACATCAAGCGTTGCACCCTGTGGTTGGGAAGACCCCCTCAAGATTTCCGGCTTTGCATATGAAGGTGACTGTCCATTGTCTAAAGATCAAAGGACAAGGTGTTGACCTAGGCCAAGGAATGATCTGCAGTACGATGGTGCCCCCTGCTGGAGGACTACAGTGCATGTGGTCAACTATGAAGGACGATGCCGATTGGCCGAAAGACATATAAGGGACAGGCGGAATTCTGGGTAGAGGGGTATCGATGTATGTGTATGAATGGGTATAAAAGTCCGTGTGCAGCGATATTTCTCTCTCTTTGAGCCCAGCCAGGATATAGGAACCAGAGGACGGACTGTGTAAAGTATTCTCTTGGTTGTCTTATTGTACTTTTGTATCCGTTTGTATCTTTTATTATGTTTAGATAGACTTGTGTATAAATAAATAAGACCATATCTTCTTTTAACCATTGTATCGTTATCATCATTGGAAGCAGAGAATAGCAAGTTAGCTTATTTCAGGAAGCCAAGGCAATTTAGATATTACAGATGGGGAGAAATAAAATGATAATGGCATTACAGGAAGACTTATGCTCTAATGCCATCCACAGGATTTGACATAGTAACATGGGTTTGGGTGACTCGAACAGCGTGGGAATCCTGGGCATGTAGGCCACGTCCTCCAATTTCCATGCTACGTTTTCTTAGCATGGGAGTCCTGGACATGTAGGCCATCTTCTCGCATTCCCATGCTAAGTTTTCTGATCACTAGGAAGTTTACCGTTGAAATAGCATCACTGTTAGTAGTAATATTACTGATATTTTACATTCCACATATGATTGTCTGGCACAAATTGTTTAGTTCTCCTTCAGAACAAGGTCCAGCTTAGTTATATTCTTGTTTTGGTTTATATTTAGCTGTGATTATGTATTTAGACTCGAGCACAGGTAATCAATCAATAGAGTTATGACAGTGAATCGTCCGTCTGACCGCAATCTAATAAAGTCAGAAATGTTCCCAGCCTTTATCAGCCATAAGGAACTGTAAATCCTTCTTGAGCAGAGCTCATGGCAGATCATTGCTCTGTCATGGAGGCTAAAGGGCAGCTCTGTACGGGATTATGGCTTCCAAAGTGTTGTGATTAATCTGCTCGAATTGGATAATGGACACACCATCCTGGCAGACAGCAGCTGCACCTGCGTCTTGGCCTCCGTTCAGATTTCATATTTCTGAGAGAACAACTCCGAGGAGGAACTGCAGCCAGAAGCCGGCTTCTTTTTGATCTGTTTCCATCTTGCTGTTGGCTTCGGAATCCGGGAGATGGAGCAGCGTGTGTTAGAAGCGTGCACGAGCTTGAGGCTTCATTGATCAGAGTGTAGTCAAAAGATATACGGAGCTGGGAGACTCCCGTCATGGCACTGCGCATATTCTTTCATTAATATTATGTCGTACGAGTGCTGCTGAGTAATGCACAACAGCAGGAATGATGAAACCAGCTGATTCATTTAGCAGGACAACTAATTCTGTCACACTGCAAAGAGATGTTAATCTGGAGCATTGAAACAGATAATGAGACAAATATACTATAAAGGCCCATTCAGATGTATCTGGTCTGTTGTAGTGCGCTAATGCGCATTAGCTTGCTTTGCATAAAGGCAGCACCACTTAACATACCTGCACCTCCTCTTCCTGATACACCGCAGCACAACCGGCAGTATATGCATAGGCAGCTATTGTACAGTATGTCTGGGTGCCATTGACAATGAACGGCACCACACTGCACATATAACCATGTGTTGCTGTACGAAGCAGTAATGCAAATAGTCTGAATGGGCATTAAGACTTCATTCATAAAGTCCTCTTTCTGCTGCTCTGAAGTAACACTGCAACAATATACAGTACTTCTTCATTGTGTATCTGTTTTAGATTAAAATGTATAGTCTTCATTGCTATATCAGTCGCAGACCTGTCTCTGTTGTCTTCCCAGAATTCCAGGCATAGGGGGGTCACAAATAAAAACAGTCACAGAAACTGTCAAAGAAGGGAAAGGTAGACTGATTTGCATCTAATTGTGTCGCTAAATGTCCCCCACTGAGTTGATATGTGGCGATGATAGGGTCACACAGCCTCATCTTACCTGTTTATGAGTTTGAAGTGGTCCTGTCAAGCAAAAGTTGAAGAAAACATCGTCTCAGCTTCTGGCACATACAACTATTACCAGATAACACGCTTAAAGGATATTTAAACCCTCAGGAGGTTTTGCATATATCTATGGCTAGTAGGCCGTAGATATATGCAAAAACACACAAAAAAACGTGCTTGTGTCTCCGCCGAGCGGTCCCGTCCGAAGATCTGAAAATTCTTACAGATTTTCGGCCAGGAGAGACACAAGGTAAGCCAATGGAGGAAGTGAGTACCCGCACAGACACTGTGGGACAGGAAGGGACAGGAAGAGAGAGGAGTCAGCGCTGGATTGGAGACTGGCATCAGCGCTGGAGGGATTACTGAAAACTGCAGGAAAGAAGATGATCGGATCAAGAGGCATCATTTAAGGTAAGTCCTTCCACTAGCATAGGAGACGGCAACCCGCAAATGCAGCAGTGCCGTCCGTCCGTTTTTTTACTACGGGCGGACGGCAAGAGGTTAATGTCACTTTAAAGCAGAACTCTGGACATTTAACCCGGAGAGGGATGCAAAAGGACAGTGTCTTTAACCTCTTGCCGTCTGCCCGTAGTAGAAAAACGGACGGACGGCACTGCTGCATCTGCGGGTTGCCGTATAGCCCTTTAGAAAACAGTTGCACACAATATGAGGAACATACACTGTAGGGTAAGGGTTACACATGCAAACCCACACCAGGAGTGCATAGGGCACACACTGGTATTGTAAAGGAGTACATCATTTAATAAAGCTGAGAGATGTTTCTGAAGAAGGCCGCATGTTATAGTAATACGCTCTTATTTCACATTGATAGAGCTTCAGTTGAAATGCACGCTGTTCAATAAAGCCTTGTTTACATCTGGCTTTACTGTGCTCCAAGGTGATGAATCATTACAATTATGCTCTCTTGATGGGGCTCTGAAGCATGCTTTGGGCTAGGACTGGTGCAGAGGTTAACAAAGCATTTCATTCAAATTGAAAACACACCGAAGAGATAACGTGATTCCTTCAGAGTTCTGGCTATAGGCGTCTTTCTTCAAACTGCTGCGAGCAAACCACATGAAACGAGGCTGTTTCTTGCGGCGTCCAGTGCAGTGCAGCACACTTCCATTTATCTTATTTGGTCCGCTGAAGTAGAAGTGGAGCGTCAGCTGTATTTCATGTTCCTGGACTCATTGCTGGGCTGTGACAGTTGGAGTGTACAGTGCAGTGGAGACAATGTGGTCCCTGATGACTTTAATTGTAGAACAGAATATTGATTCCAGATGGGGCACATCTTTATGAGCACAGAAAAAATCCATGAAGCCAGCACTCCAGCCACTAGTAAAATAAAAATGTACTTGCACATATCAGGTAAAAGAAAGGGGTCCCCTTCTAATGCATTCCATCCAACCCTTGCTTTAGTCATAGCCAATGGTATCTGGTCCATCTACTCCAATAAATATCCCATAAATTAGTAGAAGAGCATCTGTAAGAGGCATCCGGTACTCCAAAGTCTGGGAACCAGAAGCTCATGTGAATAGTGATTATACATAGACAAAGATAAAACCATAATACACAATATAAAAACTAATAAACTCTACATATACAGGTGGTATAGAGGACTAATGTGTCTACTAAGAACTTCAAGCAACATTTGAAAGTCCAAGAAGAATTATTGGGTAAACAAAGCATTTTATTCATACTGAAAAGATAATCCATTCGGCGTTCTGGCTATAGTCATCTTCCTTCAAACTGCTGCAAGCAAACCAAATGAAGCTCGCTGTTCTTTTAGCATCCAGTGCACTGCACCATCCTTCCAATTATTTTATTTAATCCACTGAAGTGTCAGCTGTATTTGATGTCCGTGGACTCATTGCTGGGCCGGGACAGTTGGGAGTGTACAATGCAGAGGAGATGATGTGGTCCCTGATGACTTTAGTTGTTGTACAGAATATTGATTCCAGACGCGGCACATCTTTACGAGAGCTGAATCCTGCTGAACAGTCATGGCTCAGAACTCTCAGTGGCTGAAAGCTTCTTCCTTAATAGTTAAAGGAGAACTATGAGGGGGGGGGGGAGTGATTTCCACTCACCTCATAGTTCTAGCCGACCTGTGACAATGAGACTGTCACCGGTCGGCTCAGTAGATCGGGA
>NW_017306733.1:630734-669896 GCF_000935625.1 Nanorana parkeri
GGCAGAGCCAGCTGTCACTCACGCAGCTGGGCGGATCCCGTCATCTACATCGGGATCCGCTCCGGCGTCTCAGTATACCGCGAGCTGTGGCTCGCGGTATACTGTGCTTAGGGTAACTGGAGGACGCTAGTTTGTGTCCTCCCGTTACCCTAAGGAGAACTATGGGGAAAAACACTGACCCCATAGTTCTCCTTTAAAGGAAAACTCCAGTAACCAGAATTTGCACCCAAACTGGCCACATGATACAGTCATATAGAAAGTCCCACCGCACTCCTGACCGACCCAGATAGCAAGGATAACTTGCTACAAACTTGTGGCGGGGTGAAATTGTAATTTTGGTAACTTGCTGCACATATTCCTGGCAAGTTGTAGACTTGCAGAACACTCGCAGCACAAGTTCTAGGCGACACTTTTACAGAATAAATGATCACCAGCACTGCAAATGTTTGCCTGATGAAGGGACAGGACAGGTTCCGAAACATTGCCACGCATGGTGATATGACCTGCTAGAATGAATAAAAGGATTTTGTTTTGAAGAACACTTGGGAGTGCTGGTGACCATTTATTCCGTTTTGCAAACTGGCCAAATAAGACGACTACAATATCAGCTCAGAGAACCCTTTCAATGAAAAAGCACTGCTCATGGGATCCACAGGCCTCTGGCAACCAGGGACATATGAGCATTTTTTTATAAAAATGAGGGACTGTCTATGGAAACACCAACTACTGCTTAGCATATCATAGCTCAGTAGGTCACTCTCAACCAGTAAAAAAAAAAGTTATCCTCCTATAATGCAACAAGAACATTCAGTACCCCAATCAAGGATTCCCAAATCACTAATCAGTATCTCTCTCCACTCTGATCATTTGTCAATGGTACAAAATTGTTGATACCCATGCACTCTCTACACTACATTCTACAAAAAGCATTACCAGCGAAGAGGTCAGGCATTTAGAAAGGCAACAACACAAAAAGAATGCGATGGAGCTGCAAAGCTAGAATAGAAGCACTGAGAAGAAACTGCTCAATCTGCCTGTAATTACTCATATTTCCAATGTTTCCTGGATATCAAACTAAGAAACTAGATCCAAAGGTCTCCTTTTTCGAGTAAACCTAACTGGGTTTCTGTCACTGCTACAAACATATAGAATAAAGGGTAGTTTGGTGGCTAAGTGGTGAGGACATGTGCCTTACATCTCTGGTCACCAAGAAGACTATCTGCATGGAGTTTTGGTGTCCACCCATGATTGTGTGGGTTTCTAGGGATGCACCGATACCAGTTCAGATACCAGTGCCGATACTTGGCATTTTCAGGAGAACTACCGGGGTTGCAGCTGGGACCTGGCTCTGGCGCTCCACCACTGTCCTGAAATCATTAGTTCATATCGTTTTAGAAAAACTGTCACATGACAATAAACAAAAATGTATCAGTACTCGTACTCGCATAAATAGTATCGGTGTGATCCTTATATATATTTATAAAAAATAAATCGTACATTAAAACAGAGATGTACAAATCCCAGGAGCTCCGTGTGCTCCTTACACATGACAGCCGCCTCCTAACTTTTGAATTGTTCTCTAGTCTAGTCTTGGAGCTGGAAAAGTATATGTACGTGTGCCGAGTACGGTACTTGGTACCGGTGCATCCTACAATCTCAAACAATTTTAGTGAGTTGATGAATTTCTACCAGCATGGCCCTAATATTTATGCATTGACTATGGTGAGGACATTGAAGCCTCTTGGGAGCTGGAGAATGATAGAAGTGGTTCAAGGCTTTTTTATACTATTTACAATTCAATGCACCAACCAATTTCCTGATTTGTCCAGTCAGTGCTGGAGGATCGGGGAGGAGGGAATCCAGCCCCTCCCCTGTCACGGCAGAGAGCCGTGACAGGATGGAGAGGTGAGGGAACGCCGGTATGTGTTCGCTCACCTCCCGATCTACTGAGCCGACCTGTGACAGTCTCATTGTCACAGGTCGGCTAGAACTATGAGGTGAGTGAAAATCACTCACCTCATAGTTCTCCTTTAATAAACGTTGGCACGGTTTAGATAAAACATGGGTTGAGTAGTTTGTAGCTTCAAAACGTAGAATGTCTTCTTTTTATATACGAGTGTCGGCGAGGCTTGAAAAGTGAACATTTGCAGACATCAGACACACGCACAGTAGGTGGACAGATACACGTTTTTCTAATAGAGAGTTTTGGATTTATCAAGCAGGGAAGACTTTTGAATACATTGTAAAATGTGATTGTGTCCATAGGGGATGGGTAATGTTGATGACAGAGATTCCTGATTGATGTATCCTTGTTTCTCTTGATGAATGGATGGCAATGTTGCAGGGGGGGTATTGGAAAACTATCAAGAATTATGTCTAACAGCAGCTCACTGTACACAATAATCATCTTGGGGGTTTCGTTTTCTGCGTAGATGTAAAACAACTGTGGTGCCCAGCAGACAAAATTCTAACCCAAACCAAGAAGAATCCTGACATCTCCTTCCTGCTTCTCTTTGAAGGAACTTTTTTTTTATTCCCGCAAAACCTACTTACATGAAAAAAAAAGGAACATAAGTGAAGTTGCTGCATGATCAGTTTTTATCTTTTATCCTCTGAGGAAATGAATCAAGCATTCTGACAGGTCACTATGGCATTGGCAAAATTTGAGAATACAACAGAACAGACTTTACTGGAACAGTAAGAATTGCAAAGTCAAGATTAGCAAGCAACACTTTCTGTCATATTGACCACTAATACCCTCCCCCCTCCCCAAATTGCATTCCACAAAACAATACTTCAGACAAAGTACTTCTTGTTTCACTTGTAGCTCAAACACTTACTGAACCACAACTTCCAGCGTGCACTTGTGAATGCACATGCTTTATCATACGTTGATCCAACCAGTAGATTTCATATCACCTTGGAGACTTCAAATATAGCAAATTCCTCTAGCCAAGGATAGACAGATACACTCTATGGCCAAAATGATATGGACCCTCCTCCAAATGATGGAGGTTAGGCATTTCTAGTGATGGGAAATGCTAATACCATCACATAAAATATAAGACAATTGTGCTCTTCTGACTTTGTGGCAACTGTTTGAGAAGGCCCTTTTCTGCTCCAGCACGACTTTGCCAAAATTAAAGGAGAACTATGAGATGAGTGATTTCCACTCACCTCATAGTTCTAAGCCGACCTGTGACAATGAGACTGTCACAGGTCGGCTCAGTAGATCGGGAGGTGAGGGAACACATACCGGGTTCCCTCACCTCTCGATCCTGTCACGGCTCTCTGCCGTGACAGGGGGAGGGGCTGGATTCCCCTCTCCCTGCTCCGCCAGCGCTGATAGGGCGGAACGGACGGGGGAGGGGGCGGGTACAGCTGGCTCTGCCTCTAGATAGGCAGAGCCAGCTGTCACTCACGCAGCTGGGCGGATCCCGCCATCTACGTCGGGATCCGCTCCAGGTGCGGCGTCTCAGTATACCGCGAGCTACAGCTGAGCTTAGGGTAACGGGAGGACGCTAGTTTGTGTCCTCCCGTTACCATAAGGAGAACTATGGGGAAAAACACTGACCCCATAGTTCTCCTTTAATCTCTTGACCAGTTTGGTGTAGAGCAGGGGTCTCAAAGTACCGGCCTGCGGGCCAATTGTGGCCCGCGAACAGGTACTATGTGGCCCGAACCCAGCAGACAAGTCACGGACGGCTTAAGTGATTATTAACTTGAAATGAATTATTCACCTGATTATTACCTTGAATGGGTGGCAGCTGCCGCTTGTAAATGCCAGACTAGGGATTACTGCAGCAGGAAAACGCAAGTTCCTGACGCAGGAATCCCTAATTGCACCTAAACATACAGTTGTAAATGGGGCCTTATTGTGTGTGTATATTAGTGTTTGTAGCTCTGGTTGTGGGGGTTTGCATATTTCTATGTGCACGTATCTGTGTGTGTGAAGTATGAAATGTGGCATGCGGCCCCCATGGGGAAAAAAAAATGTGGTCCCCGAGTGAATAGAGTTTGAGACACCTAGTGTAGAGGAACTAGAGTGTAGAGTTGCAGCTAACGATTATTTTCAAAATCGATTAGTTAGCCGATTATTAAGTTCGATTAATCGGTTAATCGGATAAACAATAAAATACATTTTAAAAAATGGCTCCAGTAATGGACTACTAGTTTGTATTGAGATTGCAGTCCATCACCGGAGCAAGCTTTGGAGCGGTGGAAGTAAAAAAAAAAGTGTGGTGTGCAAATGTCCTGCACAAAGCCCTGACCTCAACCCTACTGAACATTTTTGGGATGAATTGGATCGCCCAAGTGTGAGCCAGATCTTCTCATTCAACATCAGCACCTGACCTCAAAAATGGGCACAAATTTCCACAGACACCCTCCAAAATGTTGTGGAAATTCTTCTCAGAGAAGTGGAAACTACCCAAGTGGTGGTTGGTTAGTGGCAACTCCATATTATTGCTCATGATTTTGGAATTGGATGTCCATTGATCTCATATAGGTGTGGTGAGGTGTCGAAACAATTGTGTCCACCACATAACGTTAATATTGTCCTGCAAAGTAAATCATAGGATACACAAGTCTTTTGACCTCTGCAAGTGATCACTCCCAGTCCCACAGGAAAGGCTGCGGCTAGCACTATCGTCAGGGATTTCTGTAATATGAGATCTACCACCGAACTAGGTCTTATTTTCGGGGTAGGTCTTATATTACAGAAATCCCTGACGATAGTGCTAGGTCTTATTTTCGGGGTAGGTCTTACTTTCGGGGAAACGCGGTAGTTCCATCATTCAATGCAAAACAAAACCATTGCGCTCTTTTTTTTTCTTGATCTGTCAAAAGGGAAATTAATGAGAATACACTAAATAAACATCTGAAAGGGAAATGTGTCCCCACAAGAGAAGAGTTCACATCAAAAAAATTACAGTGTGCTTGCAGCAAATTTGGCAGAAATTCGACAATAATTTATTACATTTATCAAAAACTGAGCCTGAACCTGTGATCACCGAGCTGACAAGCAGCACTGCAGGTCCTAAATGACATTAAGTAACTCATTTGTTGTTTCTAGCAATGACAGTAATTGCGCAGCTGCTCTCTATAGAATGTTTGTAGATTTCTGGTTGTGACAGTCGGTGAGGATCATACACAGTGACACTGCGGGGTTGAGTGACAATTCATAAAGTTGGAAGGGGGATATTGTAGCTTTGTGCACTCACATTTGCTGCGACTCGTCTAATAAAACTGTAACTGGCGGGTTCCCAAAACATCCCGTCCATCAAAATAAGAATGTTATCATAAAAAAAGTGCACATTAAAAAATAACGCCATTAGGGAATTGTCCCGGCAAAGCTCCTTCAAAGAAATGATACTTCACTGACAGCGCGGTGCGGTTGATGAAATATCGCTTCTACCCGGTCACACACCTGACACATGTGAGACGGTGAACTCATTCTGTGCCCGAGGAGAAACTCCTGTATCCCTGAACGCCGAAAACTGATCAGAGGATGGAGAAAATATATTATTTCATTGAAGAGCCGCATATTTAATATGAGGCTTAACCGAGACCAAGAGCGACACGGCGCTGAAAGTGACCCTGAGTTCCTCCTGGTCAGCAAATACAAAAATAGCAACAGAATATATAGACGTTAATATAGGAACATGTCATACATCATGTCACCCACAGCAATCATATTCACACAGGCCTCATTCACACAGGCATGCACTTATACTGTATGTGTTTATAGGATATATATATATATATGCATAGAACACTTTTAATGGTATAATTCACACTGTACGTTTATGCTTATTCAGTTTAGATCTGTGCGTCCATATTAGATATTCTGAATGCATCTAGATCAGGGGTACCCACACTTTTTGTGTTAAGATCTACTTTTCAAATGAGGAGCTACATGAGATCTACCAAAAAAAAAAAAAACCTCCCTCGCTCTCTCTCTCCTGGCTGTCTCTCCTCACTCCCCTGGCTGTATCTCCTCTCTCTCCTGGCTGTCTTTCCTCACTTTCTCTCCTGGCTGTCTCTCCTTGTGCTCTGTCCCCTGGCTGTCTCTCCTCCAGCTCTCTCCTTGCGCTCTCTCCTGGCTGTCTTTCCTCTCTCTTGGCTGTCTCTCCTTGCGCTCTGTCCCCTGGCTGTCTCTCCTCCAGCTCTCTCCTTGCGCTCTCTCCTGGCTGTCTTTCCTCACTTTCTCTCCTGGCTGTCTCTC
The DNA here is from genome assembly GCF_000935625.1 of Nanorana parkeri. NCBI lineage: Eukaryota > Metazoa > Chordata > Amphibia > Anura > Dicroglossidae > Nanorana > Nanorana parkeri. The sequence goes on from NW_017306733.1 coordinate 636,961, forward strand.
CTTGTGCTCTGTCCCCTGGCTGTCTCTCCTCCAGCTCTCTACTAGCTGTCTCTCCTTGCGCTCTCTCCTGGCTGTCTCTCCTCTCCTCGCGCTCTCTCTCTTGGCTGTCTTTCATCACTCTCTCTCCTGGCTGTCTTTCATCGCTTTCTCTCCTGGATCCCTCTCCTGCATCTCTCTCTCCCTGTGCTCTCTCTCTCCCCGCGCACCTTGCTGTATTTTGCACACAGTGTGGTGCAACAGGCTGTGTAAACTAATATTCTATGATGTAATACATAGCACTACAACCACCAGAGAGGTGTCAGGGAGCTCGGCTCAGCAGACTCAGGCTAATAGGTAATCATGTGTGCACAGCTAAACAAATATACCAAAATGGAATAAAGGGGCCGCCTCTCACCCCCTTCCTGATCTACCAGCATCAGCTTTGAGAGCTACTGGTAGATCACCATCTACCTAATGGGCACCCTTGATCTAGATGCATGCAAACCTGTGTAAATGCATGTTAACACGGTACATTATTATACAGGATTTATATAGCACCAACAGTTTGTGCAGCGCTTTAGTGAAACTGTCAGTTTGGCTTTAACAGAAGAGACTTGCCTGCTCTTTCTATACAGCTGTGCTCACAAATCAGAGATGAACAAAGACAATCGGCGCATTCGTCCATCATGTACTAAACATTGCCTGTGCACGAGGGACCTCCGTGTGTTGTATGACCAGGTTGAGGCAATGCTGTTGTTTTGCTGAGAGTGAGAAGAGGTCAAGGATGTTCTGTTTACAGGATGAAGAGCAGAAAACCTTCCTGGAGAAGGAATATCCCTCTTATTCCAAAACAGGTAATCTTCAGCGGGATCCCTCCCAAGACTCTCCTTAGGACAGCCTGTACTAGACAGCTGACTAGAGGGGATCCCGCAGACAAGAGAAAGGGAAGATAGCACTGATGTTTTGGACACATTGCCGACCTAAGCCAGAATCTGATGTCATAACCAAAAATGCAGACACTGCCAGAAATATCCCTTAAATAATAATGTGGTCTCTGCTTTCCAACCACACTCCGTATGGAATATGCATTTAACTGTTTGCTGATGAGAGGATAAGGGGGAAACCTCAAATCTACTTTGTTATCGTATGTGCAACATCCATACCGCAGCAAAAAAACACCCCTGTAACTTTACCGGGAGGGGGACTATCCCTGAGCCACACGCATTCCTATCCACATTACCCATCTTATTTAAAGGGGTCTTTTCAGGTAGCAAGAACATTTAAGTTGACTTTTGACTTTTTTAGGCTTGCCGCATACTGTAAGGTCTGTTATAGGCCATCACACCTTTACCAGCTTCTTGAACATCCCATTCCGAATACCATGGGCATTAATATGGAGTTGCCCCCTTTGTGGCCATAACATCCTCCACTCAGCTCCAAGATTTTGGAGGGTGTCTGTGGGATTGTGTTCCATTTGTGAGGTTAGGTACTGATGCTGGATGAGATGACCTGGTTCACGGTCTGCATTCCAGAGTTATATAATAGGGATGAGGTCAGGGCTGTGTGTAGTACACTCGAGTTGACAGTACAGATATGAACAAAAAAGCGCCAGAAGGGACTGCTCAGCCAGGATACACCAATATGATCAAAAGTATAATCAGAACAAAATCTGTTAAAAAGTTGAATCAACAGGGGATCTGCATACGAGACCACCACTACAAGCTCGGTCTGTATGCGGACGACGTTCTCCTCTACTTATCCAACCCCCGGGTTGGTTTTCCATCCTTGCTAAAGGAATTTAGGAGGTTCGGACTCGTCAGCAACTTTAAGGTGAATTTACATAAGATCGAGGCCCTTAACGTCTCCCTGCCCTTGACGGACGTTGCCCACCTGCAGGAGCACTTTCATTTTAAATGGCAGACATCGGCTATTAAATATCTTGGCGTGCTTTTGTCCGCCGATCAGGTGGATCTCTATCGCCTAAACTTCGCCCCGCTCCTCCACTCTACTATCTCTCGTCTCCAGACGTGGACCTCTCTGCGACATTCCTGGATGGGTAGGATTGCGCTCTTCAAGATGGACATTCTCCCCCGCTTTCTGTATCTTTTCCAGACCCTCCCCATTACTTTGCCAGCCCCGTTCTTCCGTCAATTGCGCACGGCGCTGCTTCGGTTCATTTGGAACGGTAAACGCCCGCGACTGGCCTATAACATCTTGGTCCGTACGAAGGAATCAGGGGGCTTAGCTTTACCTGATCTGAAAACCTATTACTATGCCGCACTCCTCACTCAGATCCTTGATCGGAAGCACCGGGGAGCTCATAAGCTCTGGGTTACCCTGGCAGCGCAAATCTCACCGGTACGCCCCTTTTCAGTACCTTGGCTTGCTCCTGCCCACCGCCCCCACTCCTCTACGCTTCCCTTTGCTCTCCCACCTCTAAACGGCCGTATCCTTTGCACGCACGCACTTCATGAGGGGTGTGCAGTACACAATATAAGGTGCTTGCCTTTTGATATGTGCGACAGCCCCACTACACTACATGCGACTACAGAGTATTAGTTGATAGAGCATATGCATAGCTACCCACTGCGCATGTCCTGAAGAAATGGCATGTACATGCATACGATGGGGCTAGATGGATGACCGGACGTGTCTGTATCATGTTCCCCTGTGTTCTTGTATTTTTGTACTTTTGTATATTGCAAAATCGAAATAAAATCTTATTATTTAAAAATAAAAAATGGAATCAAGTTTGTAGAAAGTCTGCCGGATGCTGCCCCAAACCAGCCAGGGAGACTGCAAAATCTAGGGAAAAAACACAAACAAGGGGCACCTTTCCTGGTGCAGACAAATTTATTAAGAACAAGATCAAAGGTAGATATAAAACATACTCACAAAGATCGGCATGATTATTGTATAAAAAGTAGGTGCATGGATCCAAGAGAAAGTCTATGAAAGCTGCACAGCCGTGTCTGTGTGTCAGCAAAGGAGACTATGTGATGACGCGTTTCCGGGGTCACGCCCCCTTCATCAGATGCAGACCTCCTCCGTCCCATATGCAAGATATAGTGGCTGCTGGCCAATCGGCAAGTGTGCGGGAACCACGTCGGCTCATACCGCAGCTGCTGGGAATGTGTGTAAAGTGACGTCCATGTCTATAGAGGCGGAGCCCTGTCCAGTAACTGACGGGGCATCCATTCACGGCGCTGGACCAATCATTAGAAGGCTATACGTGGGCTCGCCTCGGGGGAGTGGCCAGTGTTTTTGTCCAATCCACGGGACAGAAAACCGGACCATGTTCTGCTATGCAGCATGTCAGTTTTTTGTAATTGTGTAGAATTGTCCTTGTGATTTACACACCCACTTCCACAATGCCCAACCAGGAAGACACCAATATTCACCCTGGACTATGAATGAGCATTATGACATTGCTACTCTCTCTCCTCCTGTATGTTACCTAATCATCTCCTCTTCCAGATCGCAAAACACCTATAATAATCCAGGTTAGCCTTTTGTTTGCAGTACAAACCCTCCAACATTCAGTCCCACTTCCTGATTGTTGGAAGATAACGTAAAGACTAATTTTAGCAAGTTATAGGTGCAACATTAATTTGAATGGCATGTCATTGTGACTACGTAACTGAATAAAGAATATGTTTCTATACCTGCCTGGAGTTCTGCCTTTACTTCTGTAAGGGATGTACAATAATGTCCATGTAAAGCTATGACATCATCGTGTCATAGATGGGACAGAATTTTACCCCGTCCTCCAAGAGCATGACCGGTAGATGCAAAGAACTAAAAATTATCTTATGTAGAAGAGAAAGTTATAGGAGAATAAACCACTGAAGTTGACGTATAAAAAAAATTAAGTATTTTAACCAATCGCATTCCCTATTTAATTTTCCTTACAAGTAAACGATGAAACCACTTTTGTGTTAAGAACAATCACACCTCACAGTGAGACCAGCTGGGGATAAGAGATTTGCCCTACACCAATCATATGACCAGACTACCAGCAACCTCTGTAAAATAATCTCTCATTGGTGCAGTGCTAGGAAGAGTTTGCTCCTTTTTATCCAATAAAAATGATCAGTGTTCAGGTTTATAAAAGGTATCTAGCATGCTGGTCATAGTCTATGTACCTCCTGCATGTCTGAGCTGCAAAAATGCTTTTTATTGCAGAAGAGAAATGACCTGCAGGCCTCAGAGCTTCCACCCGTTTGTCTCCCCACGTCCTCCTGTCTCCTCCTCCCTCTCCCCATTTCTCAGATCCCCCTATATGCCGGGAACCCGGGCCTGTAATTCCACACTGCCGAGCCTGAGGACCAGATTGATCACATTCTCCGCATCCTGCTGAGTAATTTTATAATTTTATAAACCGTGAGGGACCTGCTTCTGGTCCGTCAACCGCAAAACGCAGTGCCAGTGGGATGCCAGCCAAAATACAATAGAGGAAGACCTCTATCATCGAGGAAATGAAATCACCGCACATATGGCTTTCATTAACTCCCTCCTTGCTGGGCTGCAACACCCCACGCTGCCAGCTTTTTCGCTAAAAGGTGCCAATTCACAAATATTCCGGGAACGTCGGTTTTAACAGCTGCGGACAGAACTTAATCCGGGCCGCCACAATGAACCCGCACAGAAAGGTGCTCCCTACTCACACCCGTCGAGGCATCGGCTACGCAGATGTATTTACGTCAGAAAATAAAATAACAAGCGCGCACATTTACATTTTCAATGCTTCGCAGAGAAAAAAAAAACTAGCGGCATTCTACAAAATAAATTCTTGCGTGCTAATTTTAGGAGAAGGGAAGTGTTTGTGCTCAGCTGTAGCAGACAGGGGCAAAAGTGTTCAAAATGTTATTTAAGTCTGAACCAACTCCTATGTCAGAGACTTTCCAAGAAAATAGGGGATCGTGTTCATAGAGGCATTCCAGGAGGAAGTTGGGGGGGGGGGAGAGGAGGCTGGTATGTTTCCATCATACCAAATGCAGAAATTATTCATGACGGAATGAAAAGGAGCAATGTATCCCCACGCCGCTGCTCTGTTGCTCTTAGGAAGGGTTAATATAGCAAAAGATGTCTTGTGTTACTATGTATAATAAACAATGGTGCAGGCCTAGCAGCGAGTGACCGAGAGTACCCCCCCCACAGTGCAAAGTGCTGGTTGTCAGCACAGGGACCCCCATACAGTACAATCCTGCTGAGAAGCAGAGCGACCAATCAGATCAAAGATTTATGTCTGACAGCTTGTCATAAGGAAGCCATGCAGGAGGCTCAGCTTTGCAAAATGACAAAGACCGTTCTGATTTCTGAGTCCGAACATCCAGGAGAAGGAAAATATCAGTGAGACGTCTGTCATTTCATTCAAATACAGACTAATGAGATCAAGGAAAGGGCAATGTGCAGCGTTCCGGGATATTCAATAACCAGTAATATTATTTCTGATTTCCCTAGTCTCAGGAAAGATGAAGTCTGGGACTCTGGGATAGCGCTTCTTTGTGCTGCCTATACGAGTCCACAATGCAGGCATAAAACACATGCGTCTATACATTGTTACACCCTCTAAACCGTGGCAGGCAACCTTGACACGCCAGCTGTGCTGAAACTACCAATACCATCATGCCTCTTGCAGTCATGCCTGTGGCTGTCAGTCTTGCAATGCCTTATGGGACGTGAGGTTACCTACCCCTGATCTAAGTCCTCGCACCTCTTTCGATGCCGTCCACCCCTGAACACAGAGAAAATCTAAGGATTTAACAAGGAAGATCGGTAGTTTACATTGTGTCTTTGTGTATTATTTTTATGGTCACTTCAGGAGCAATTATACTCTACGGTCCTATGTGAACAGTATAATTTAACTTTAAATGTGGGTTACTATTAAAGGGAGTTGTAAAGTCCCAGCATATACTATCCTGTTATAACATCAGCATTGTAATAGGAATACATAGTAGAGTTGTCTCTGATAATACAATCAAAGCTTACTGGAAAAAATCCCTCTTAAGCTGCCCATACACTTTAGACTTTTGTCTTGCGAGGGTTGTAAAGTAATAAAAAATACGTACGATCTGCCTGTCCAAGATGGCCAGATCGTACGTATTTTTAATTACTTTATTCCCTGAGGGGCGGGCTCCCGATGACTGCAATGCTGAACAGGCAGTGTACGCGTGCGCACACCGGCCCGTTCGGCAGTCATCTCTTGATCATCGTACGATTCTCGGCTGGTTTTCCAACATGCTCGATATACAAGTCGTGCGACCGTACATTAGAAACGGTTGCACGCCTTCAATACACTGCACGATTATCGTACGATCGCGGGATTTCCGGCGATTCTCGTACGAGAATTGTGCAGTGTATGGGCACCTTTTATGTAGTGAGCACTGCCTTCCGTCTGCCCATCACTCTCATCAACTTCCTGGATTCCCAGTGTGCTTTGCGTCTCTTTCCCTGCTGCTTGATGTGATGCAATCTCCATTTCTCAAGACTACATATGCCATCTTGCATTGCTTCCAGCATGCAATGATAATGTTACATTGTTCAGACATTGAGTGACACAGGGAAGTGCATATTTATAGGGCTGAGTGAAATGGTGTCAGTGCATTGAGGAAATCCATCCTATGGGCATCTTCAATAAGTAGGTTTACAAACTTCTAGATGGATCTGGTTATTAGGAAATGGATAGAACTTATGGAAATTCAATATAGAAATACAGATTTATTTGTATTTATTTTTTCTTACTACAGATACCATTTGTTTACAGATCTGCACTATCATGACCAACTTCAGATTCCGACTAAAAAATTTACAAAACTCATAAAAAGAAAACAATAGAAATAACAGGATATGAGCATAAAAAAAACAAAAAACTATATAATGCAAAGCATCAATGCAGGTTGAGACATAGAAACATGTCAATGAGTGAGGACCATGTCATTTAGGATCGGCACAGGTACTCTTTTAACAAGTAACAGACAGATTGGTTGGAGAATCGAAGGCACAGGTCTCACATACCACTGTGACTGGTTAGTTCAGCACTATTGATCTGGTGGTGGCCCTAACGTAGACCTTAAAAGGAGAACTATGGGGTCAGGGCTTTTCCCCATAGTTCTCCTTAGGGTAACGGGAGGACACAAACTAGCGTCCTCCCGTTACCCAAAGCTCAGTATATGGCGAGCTACAGCTTGCGGTATACTGAGACGGCGCAGGTGAAGCGGATCCCGACAATTATGTTTGGATCCGCCCAGCTGCGTGAGTGACAGCTGGCTCTGCCTATCTAGAGGCAGAGTCAGCTACACCCGCCCCCTCCCCCGTCCGTTCCGCCAGTCAGCGCTGGCGGATCGGAGCGGGGGGAATGCAGCCCCTCCCCTGTCACGGCAGAGAGCTGTGACAGGATCGAGAGGTGAGCGAACGCCGGTATGTGTTCGCTCACCTCCCGATCTACTGAGCCGACCTGCGACAGTCTCATTGTCACAGGTCGGCTAGAACTATGAGGTGAGTGAAAAGCACTCACCTCATAGTTCTCCTTTAACTGGCAATGAAATCCTTGTCCTTTGTCCTCCATACCCAGAACCACGTTCAGTGCGGTTCCCTCATTTTCTCTGTCCATCACAAATGTCAGATTAATTATTTTTTGTAAAGGGAAAAAGGCAACTTAAATTCTCAGTAGGAAATGTGTTTAATTTGATGTTTGCAGAAAGGACCTCTTTACTGTATGTATATGAAAGAAGAGGTTGATTTATTTTTCCAGAATTACATTAATCAAGAGAGAAGGGGCGATGGGGCTGGCAGGTTAGATGCGTGGAACAGAACGCCGGCCCCGCTGACTGATTGACAAACTTAAACTGCTATTCGGAAAGCCTTCCTCTTGTATATTTGCTCAGTTAGTTCCTTAAATCAAATCCGTTATTCCACCAAAGAATTTAATGCAATTTTACCTCCAAACAAGACGGTATTTACACAAGCCGAGTCTGAATTCATATCCAGTCCTGTAAAGTGAACCGTTTTCTCTAAAGCTCTCAGTGTGGAGAGGATGGTGACACTGCCGCGGTCTGCTTAAATAAACTTTCATAATTAAAAACAGGAATCCAATTCATCAAACCGCTATAGTCTGAAGATACTTTCCACAAGATGTTCAAAGTTCCAGATTCCACACAAAGCGCTGTCCTATAAAGTGTGCGGTTCCATGTCTATTTCATGGAATGGTACTGACCAATTAGCAACGTACACTCTAAACCTCGGATGAAGCCGCAGGTAGCAGACGCCGTCTGATAGATTATAACGTGGGAAATAGTAATATTGGTTCAGGGACTGCCGAGCCCTAATGTATAAACACCTTCGAAGAAAGATACAACTTGGATACACCTGTTTCCATTTTACGTCCCTCCGTTATTATTATTGATCCATGCAACGCGCAAATATTCAATATTTTATTTAGCAAAGAAACATTATCAAGTCAATATAAAGAATTACTGTATCTGTGTTTTACCTTTTTCATTGATCAGATCCTTTAAAGGCTCCACGCCGAACACTTTACACAGCAGCATGGTCTGCTTGTACAAAAAGATTGTTTGAAGACTCCTCCACTATCTGCAGCAGGAAGCTCTTCCACCAGGCAGGAGAATCATCAGACTTACTGTCCAGGAAGAATGTCTGTGTGATAGAGAGACGCACAGGTTACATTTGTTTAGACCCTCTACTGACAGCAATCGGTCAGGTGAAGCTAGTTTTGAACATACAATAAGACACAAATATTAACCAGGTGTGTGCCTGCATGGGGATATTAGAGTGTAAGCTCATCTGGTGCAGAGACTGATGTGACTGGTTCAGTGTTCTCTGTACAGCACTGCGGTATATGTCAGAGCTATATCAATGTATAATAATAGTGTGCGACTGTGGCGGGACATTAGAGTGTAAGCTCCTCTGTACAGAGACTGATGTGACTGTGGGGGGACATTAGAGTGTAAGCTCCTCTGTACAGAGATTGATGTGACTGGCTCAGTGTTCTCTGCACCGCACTGTGGTATATGTCAGAGCTATATCAATGTATAATAATAGTCTATAACTGTTCGGTGACATTAGAGTGTAAGCTCCTCTGGTGCAGAGACTAATGTGACTGGCTCGCTGTTTACTATACAGTCTGTGGTATATGTCAGAGTGTACCTTCCCTGGTGCAGAAAATGTTATGAATTATGTAAATGGTAGCAAATGCCTGTGATCATATAGTTGTTTAATTAGGGTTTCCCAGGAGCAGGTGATGTGCTACTTTTATATATTAATATATAACGGTGATCTTTATTTTTGAATATATGTGACAACAAATCACACAATATCTAATTTATGCTGGAGGTGGATCTTTCCAATCTGACACCAATCTTTGAAGAAGAGTCCGGGGGTACACAGCTGGTGTCCACCCCCTTCAGTTAGGAATAGACAGGACTGAATTAGGCCATTGAAGCCTTTAGAAGAGACAAGTGCCTTTTGTTAGCAGGTGGTCTTATTAAACGTAGCTATGAAGTTGGCCTTTCGACAAACAGTAATTGCACCAGAAAGCACATCTATACCTGCTAGTCAAACACTGTGCCCCGTTCATAATACCACATGTCTCTGATATCCAGAATATATACCCATCCAAAACCACTAATAACTCTTCCCCAGGTGAGCGGAGGAAATTCGGAGCCGCCATTCACAGATGCTGCTGGCAAGTGACCCACCTGCACAGTAATGAGGGCACATCTATCCTATCAATGGAGACTTTCAGGAAAGCCTCAGTTCCATAATCCGAAGTCCATGTCATTCATACAATGTTACAAAGTGTTACAAAGATTACACAATACATACAGCCAAGTGTCCATACAGAATATCGAAAAGTCATTCATCTTTTTACTATCTGTCAAATAAACCCTTTTCTCTTACATGATCACATTTATTTCCCATAAACATGATCAGAGATATAAACAATAAGGTTCAGACCCAAAACCTCGGAACCAGAACAACATGAGATTGCATATTAGTGCAACTTTAACCGCTTTGTGATGGGAGATGCACACTGTACGTCCCGCCACAGAGTGCCTATATGACTGACCACGTACACTGTACGTGACCAGTTAAGGCTGTGACACACTGCACGTGAAGCCGTGCAGAGCGAAGCAAAGCTATCCGGCACGGAGCTTTGCGTGCAGTGTGTGAGCTGAGTGCAGTCAGATGATTGACAGCACCTTCAGCCAATCGGCTCGTCCGTAACAACCTGCCAGCTGTCGCATCGCGACGCGCGGGTTTATACGCGCGAGCCGATTGGCTGAAGTTGAAATTGTTCATCTCGGCACGCTCAGCTCCGCGAGCTCTCGCAAGCTGAGGTGCCGAGCAGAAAATTACATGACACACTGCTCGCAAGGGCAGCGCGCCCCCGCTCCGCGCTGTTTCGCCTGCAGTGTGTCACGGCCTTTATTTGTGGCTCTGAAGAGCTGGTAACCGCTGATTCTCGGCATTCATTAATGAAAGAATGAAGCCATTACATACAAATACCGGATTGCTTTCCGGTATTTGACAGCTGAAGATAGCAGAGTGAGTCACCTCTCTGCTATTCGTTTTGACAGCTCCATGGGTTGGACTTGATGGACTCATGTCTTTATTCAACCCCAAATACTATGTGACTATACTATGCGACTGGCATGAAGTTTATGATACATTCCAGGCACAATGTTACAATGTATCTCTGTGCCTGAAATGTATCACTTCGGATCGTCTGGGCACGATCAGAAACCTTTACTGAGGCCTTGTTCACGCCAAGCGCCTTCCAGGAGCAGAGCAGGGCAGTTGCAGATCGGATCAAAATTGCGTCCAATGTATTCCAAGGGTATTTTGGGCTCTAGTTCACACCGCAGCGTTCAGTTCCAGAGCGTGTAAAAAAACTGCAGCAAGCCCTATTTTACCTGCTCTGGAACGCATGCAAACGCATCAAACATGCATGCAAATGCCCTGGAACGCACTGAAAGCCCATTTTAAACGTAATTTATTTTAATTGATTTACCAAAAACGGCCCGGAACGCATCAAAAACGCGGCACAACCCACTGCACTGCGTGTGCAGAAACTCTTGCAGATCTGGTCTGCATTTGGTGTGAACAAGGCCCAAGATCTGATTCTGACATGCTGTCAGGATCAGTCTCTAAGGTTATTATTAGCTGCCCTGTAGACACAATGAAGCAATTGTCACCTCATAACAGGAAGTGCTTAAACAAACACCTTAATGGCAGGATCACCAAGGGATTATTGTATTGAAAGCTGCAGACTGGAATTTGCTTTTGAAATGTCGGTTTAGTGAGTTGCTGTACATAAAATATAATTTATATATTTACCTGAAATCTGAGCAAACATTAAAAAAATTACTTCAAATCAAAACATGATATTAAAAACTATTTTTTTCTTCTAACTTGTCTTCTGTGAAACAGACTGCTCCTGATGGGTTGTTATTGAGTCATGAATGAGTATAAAATGTTTTGTAGTTTAAGAGGCTTTAAAATTATCAAAAGATCTCTGAAGGTTGAATGAAGATACTCCATATATTTGCCTTCGGGGCCACTAACAGAAAATGACAGAAGCCGGTGTGGTTGGTAACATGTTACAGTGTGCCAATGGTATTATTTATATGAATGCTGCCAAAAACTAACTACTTGAAAGGAAGCAGAAACGTGCAGACAAAAAAGACTGGAGTGAGTAATGAAATGTGGAACCCAAATAAGGTAAGATGTGTTGTGTTGGAACAGCAGTGCCGATCAACACTAAGATAATGTGCAAGTTGATCATTTGTTAAGTGCTGGCTTTAGTAAATAGACTGCATTCTCAGTGATGTCACCGCTCTCTAGTGATTGGATAGGCTGCATTCTCAGTGATGTCACCGCTCTCTAGTGATTGGATAGGCTGCATTCTCAGTGATGTCACCGCTCTCTAGTGATTGGATAGGCTGCATTCTCAGTGATGTCACCGCTCTCTAGTAATTGGATAGGCTGCATTCTCAGTGATGTCACCGGTCTCTAGTGAATGGATAGGCTGCATTCTCAGTGATGTCACCACTCTCTAGTGAAGGGATAGGCTGCATTCTCAGTGATGTCACCGGTCTCTAGTGAATGGATAGGCTGCATCCTCAGTGATGTCACCGGTCTCTAGTGAATGGATAGGCTGCATTCTCACTTTCAACAGTATCACAAAAATATTTGGTTCACTTCTCAGTGAGACGCACCTGAGGTGCATTAACCCACACTGGCTAATTAGAATTATTTCTTCACTGATCTGTTAAAGGTGAACTGAACTCACGGGTGCTTCAGAGTCCTGCATTCTTCTCTTTAACCAAGACCTCTTGGTTAAAAGCTCCAACCAACCCTTGCGAAGTTTACAGTATCAAATCTACAGCATTAGAGCAACCATCCGGGGTATTTCAGGAAGCTCCTCGCAAACTGTGCGTAGTCTCATTCCATAGCGTTGCTGATGCCTGTGTGCATTCAAAGAAATGTTGGCTTTGTCCCAAAACACACAACTCATTCTAAATTAAAGAGTAACCTGTAGACTTAACCAGGAAATAACTCTGATCTTACTGTATTTTCTTCCTCCCCCCGCACCTCACTCTGCCACTGTGCTGGGCGATCTCTATGAGCTTAGCTACAAAACAAAGCCTTTTTGTTTGGCTCTGGGTCAGCGGTGTAAACGCAGTGAAAATCCTCCCCTGAGGATGTTAGCTGACACTGGAAAGATAAATAGCATCAATCATTTCTGACAGCTGATATGTACCAGTCTATGTGTTAATATTTTGTGCGCCATGCAGCGTCGCTTGTGCATCTGTTTACGCACAAATTTACAGCATAATCAGTGTGTGTGTGTGTGTGTGTTTATGTACCGTGCAGAGGATGTGTGTCAATTAGCATATATGGGTGAGTATGTCTCTGTTCCTGGACGTGTATACAGATTCCGGATCAGGCTTGGGCTCAATGTGGGCTCCTATTCATTCTTCTCTGTATATTTATTTAAAAAGGAGATATTTTCAGATCAGATCCACAGGCACGGGAGAAGGGGCTCATGACGCGAGTTAAATGTATGGGAGAGTTGTTAGTGACGGACGTTGTGCTGTGGGATGTCCAGAAACGGTTTCAATCGCTCTGTTTTTACATCCCCTGTGTTTAAAACCGATCCGTCATCAAAATGTTATATAACAATATTAACACTTAAATGTGGACTTGTTTCACAGGGTTGCGGCGTTCCTGCATTAATATTGCTTTAACCTTCCGTGTGTCAGTTGTATTTTTGTCCGTGTGATTAATAGAGCTGACTGGTTACTGTACATAACTTAGGGCAGAGAAGGAAGAACTCCGGGTTTAGCAAAACAGAAAACAATATTCTGTAGTCAATAAGTTCAGAGCTATTAACATCTTTAAGTAATATTATATTATTATAATACAGGATTTATAGAGCGCCAACAGTTTGTGAAGCACTTTACAATATAAATATAAAGTGTATTTAAAAGGAGAACTATGAGGGGAGTGCTTTCTCACCTCATAGTTCAAGCCGACCTGTGACAATGAGACTGTCACAGGTCGGAAGCTGGCTCTGCCTCTAGATAGGCAGAGCCAGCTGTCAGTCACGCAGCTGGGCGGATCCAGACATAATTGTCGGGATCCGCTTCAGCTGCGGCGTCTCAGTATACCGCGAGCTGTAGCTCCCTATATACTGAGCTTTGGGTAATGGGAGGACGCTAGTTTGTGTCCTCCCGTTACCCTAAGGAGAACTATGGGGAAAAGCCCTAAGGTCTACGTTAGGACCACCACCAGATCAGTTTTTTTTCCCATCTATGTCCAGATTTCCCTTCATTTCCTGTCCTGCAGACACATCGGAAAGTGATAAAGAAAACTATGCAAAGTGGAGGAGACCTTCTCAGACCGTTTGGAACCACTGCAAGAAGTGTCCCATTGAAAGACGTCCCTTCCTGTTTAGGATACAAATCACAGTTTTGGTTTTTCCTCGCTTTCAGGGAAGGGACAAAGAGTCATCAGGAGAAAGTGAGGGGAATTTATCAGAACTGGAGCAGACAAAATCTGGAGCAGCTGTGCATGGCAACCAATCAGCTTCTCTCTTCAGTTTGTTCATTTATGATTAGAAGATGAAAGAGAGAAGCTGATTGGTTGCCATGTACAGCTGCTCCAGATTTTGTCTGCTCCAGTTTTAATAAATTCCCCCCAGTGAAGCTTTCCATTGGGGACGGAGATCACAAACAAAATGTGTACGGTTAATAACCCTTTCACATTCTATTCAAAACAAAGTAAAAAAAGGTAGATACACGTTCTGGGAGCCATTAAGAACAATACATGTCGGTGTCCACCCTGCTTTACATGAACCTCGGTATGAGCAAATATTGCCCCCATACAAGTCATGTGTATTCTACTTGAATGTTGGTGAGCTTTGTGTATTTCTTCCACATTTGTGCAGTACACCAGTGTAAGACTTGGTGCTTCCTGTAATAAAGACCGCTCACTGCTGATGTCACCGGTCTCCTTGTGCAGGGTGACTGGTCTTGTCTCCGCCCCCTCCTGTAATAAAGACCAGTCACTGCTGCTCTCTCCCCTTGTGCAGGGTGACTGGTCTTGTCTCCACCCCCTCGGGTAATAAAGACCGCTCACTGCTGCCCTCCCTCCTTGTGCAAGGTGACTGGTCTGGTCTCCACCCTCTCCTGCGATTGTCTGCTCACAGCCTTTAGTGCTTGTGTGCACACCATATGTAGAGTTTTTGGAATGTGGACTAATGATCTTGCCTGATTGTTTTTGGATTGTGAGGGAAAATTGGAGCACTCAGCTCAGGAAGAATATGCATTGTTCTTTAGGCATAGGGCCCAAGCACTGCACAGTGGAAGGAGCTGCCTATCTGGTCAGACAGATAAGCAAACAAATGGCCAACTGAAGGAGTGCGCATGGCAGGCTGACAACATTGCTGCTATTTGCTTTGCGTTGCCAGTTAACTGCCCCAGTGATGTGCACACGCAGTCGGCTGAATGTTGTCCCACGAGCAGGAAAACTTCAGTGCGGAGTGAGGCTGAGATTGCAATACATCACATTCTGGTGGCAGCTTTGAGATCTTAAACTGTTGCTGTCAATGTAAGTTCCTTCCAGGCAGGATGCATGAATAGTTCTGTGTTCTCCGTATAGTACTACAAAGTATCAGCGCTCTACAAATGTGTCAAATAAAATAACTGACTGTCTCCATATCCCCAATTTACACAACAGTTGGGCACTTTGCCAGCCTGTTCGGGGTCTTGTGTATCTCTGCAGTTTCATGCAGATCTACTTTCCAGAACACAATGCAGCTGTCACAAAGATACTGCGATTTCAGCTCTTGGCTGATGAGCCTTACCCAGATGAGGTCTTGTGTCCTGATGTAGAGAGACCAAATTTCTAAGAACTCTTTTTTTTCCTTTTCTCTGTGTTGACTCTCAGCGATCAGATTATGTAAATAACTCTGAAATGGTAACAATTGCATGGAAACGATCTGCCATTTCACTTCCAAAGAGCCCAAAGACATGGGAGGATGGCTGCAAGTTCTCTTTTCCCAGCACAGGTCGTGCAATGTGTTTTCACAGGGAGCTGTTTTGTATTTCAGCTTGGCTTGCGATGGTGGATACTGTTGTTTAACTCTGTCAGGCCTTCCAGGAGGCTCTATAGAAAGAAGAAAAAAAATACAAAATGCTGTAAGTCAGTGGTTGTCAACCGTTCTAGGGCCGGGACCCCTTGGTAACATTTGACAAGTTGTGGTGACCCCCAACGGTAAAATTTAGGGATGACGCGGCTGCTGCAGCGACATCTGGCGGCGTGGTGGGAGAACTGACACTGCTGCGCTAAGAGAGAGCTGAGGAGAACTCTCACCTAGCACAGCAGAAATCGCACAGCGACCCACAGGTTGAGAACCACTGCTGTAGGCAAAGACAGTACCGGGCTCAGCAGCTGGAACTAGAAGGATTGCATTTAAAGTGTGTCGCTATATAACGTATGAAGTACATACTCCGCAGTACTGTCACTGACAGAGCAGACCATAGCGTTCAGTGTAAACTGTGAGAGTTACCCCTGATAAGATATACTTACTTCCCCTTCTCCAGTCTGTACTCCTCTCTCCACACTCTACTATGCTGGAGGACCTAGTGGTGTGTCACAGTCATGTGACCAGCTCCTGGGGTGGGTGGGGCCGCCTGTGCTATGTGCACGCCGTCAGAATTGTAAAAAAAAACGCATAGAAGGGAACCTGATGGAGAACTTCAGGTTCCCCCACTGCTGATTGGCAGCAGCAGAGGGTGGGTGCAATAGCTAGTTTGTTATTGCAAAGTGAAATAGCCAATAGGAATCTAGCTATGCATTCCTATGGTGTTTTTTTCTTCTTCTTCTGACTCAGAAAAAAAACCAAAACAACGATCACAGGGAAAGGTTTACTCTGCTCGATCGAGCAGAGTAAACCTTTCCGGGAGAAAGTGTTTCTCTCCCGGCCGGCGGGGAGCCGCTATCTAATAGCGGGAGACTCCCGGGCGACCCCTGGCAAATCGTCATTCGACCCCCGACGGGTCGCGACCCACAGGTTGATAATCGCTCCTCTAAGTCATTTCTTGATATAGATGTAGACCACAACTGTATAACAATTCTTTTGATCTGTGCACTGTGCAGCATAAACAGCTGCCATCTTCTCAATAAAATACTGTTTTCCTATTTGTTATCTATTGATAAATCTCCATGCTGCTGACCTCCTTGCGGACACTTTCTGTCTACATGCACTCCTGCGATGGCGGCATGGCACTTCTCAGGGCAGGTTTTCTCAGTGGGCGATGTCTGTGTAATCTGTGTGTAAATGGCTACTAGTCTCCATTGGAAGCATGTTTGACAGGGTGACAATGTAGCAGTAGAACTGAGAGACAGGGATAGAGGGTTGTCACACTGTAATAGGAAGAACCTAAACAAGGACCTTCATAGCAGGAACACCGGGAAATATTTTAATGAAATCTGCAGAAATGCCACAAGAGCCAGAATAAATAAAATGATTCTTGAAAAAAGTAAAAAAATTTTTGTTCCGTGACTTGTATGCCATGGTAAATAATGATAATACACAACCCAGAACAACTGTGACCATGCAGAATTTTAGATATTCTTTTTTAATAAAGTTTTCACTTGTCATCTTCAGCTTTCTACATGATATGGTGGGTCAAATCTATTCCATCTTATCTTCTGTACATGACTGCATGGAATATTTTTAAAGTAGAAAAGTCAGATTATCAACCATTGAAATTTATAAATAGTTTAAATAAGTTATTAGTTGGACATGTTGGGTTATTTCGGTATCGAGTACTGATATTTTTTTTCCCCGGTACTCGCCAATACCGGAAGTCCCATTAAGGAAACCGGGCAGCGTGTAACGATTTGCTGCCCGACTTCCTGATTAGCTAGGAAGCCGCCTCCATGATCCCTCGTCACCAGGTGACAAGGAAGCATGAAGCCGGCTTTCTGGCCAATCAGGAAGCCAGGGGCCGGGTAATACCTGGCCGCCCAGCTTCCCAACCAATCAGGAAGCCAGGCAGTGAGTCATTACACGCCACCCGGCTTCCTGATTGGCCGGGAAGCCGGCTCCATGCTCCCCGGTGACGAGTGAGCATGGAGCTGGCTTTCCGGCCAATCTGAAACTCAGGGGGCAAGTCATTACCTGCCCCCGGTCTCCTGATTGGCCGGGAGGCCAATTCCATGCTCTCGTGTGACGAGGGAGCATGGAGCTGGCTTCCCGGCCAATCAGGAAGCCAGGCAGCGTGTAATGACTCGCCGGCCTGGCTTCCTGTATCGGGAGCAGTGTCAGGAGCATTTGGGCAAGTACAAGTACTCGCCGAAATACTCTGTATTGGTGCATCCCTAGTTACTAGGGATGCACCGATATATCGGCCGCCGAAACATATCGGCCGAAAATGGCACTTTTGGCATCATGCCGAAAGAGCTATGTTTCGGCCGATACATTGGCACATGCCTGGTTTCTTTTCTCCCCGCTGGGCGCTGTTACAGCGGAGAGAAAAGAAAGTGACAGCCGGCCGAGCGCTGCGTGGAGAGCGCTGTGAGTGGCCGGCGTCACCTCCCACACCGCTCAGCCGCCTATCACAGTCCGGCAGAGCGGTGTGGGGGCAGAGACAGCGCTGTCACAGGAGGCTAGCTACAATTAATGAAGTGCCATAATCAAGGTGTCTATCCACCAACAGACATTCTGACTTGGTGAAGGAACCCAATCTATTGCAAATAAAAACATGAAGAACTAAATCCTGCAACTATAAGACAAAGCACAGACCATAGAAAACCTATTTACTGAGATACAAGACACATTATTACAAACGTTGCACAATTTCAGTTTTAACAACACTGTATGCATGGGGAAGTTAATTGCTTGCAAGCCTCTTGTCTGCCATACCACACACAAAACGTCATTTCAGTTCTAATATGGGGACATCATTGGTACATGTAATCAGGGAAAAGATCCTTCAATATAGTAGTTAAAAAAAATAAAGCATCCCCTATTAGTTCACATAAAAAAAATATATAATGACAAGGGTGCTCGCTGACTGGGTGATCTAAGAGTCACAAAATAAAGAATGTGTTTGTATTTACCTACTAATGAAACAAAGCATTGACTGTCCTTGTAAAAGTGGTGGTGGCTAAGACCTTTCTGGGTTATAGAATTCCCCGGTACTTACAAAGAATACAGTTATTAATGGCAGAAAGTGGAGAGACTGTTGAATTCTGAGCTCGGTTCTATGTCATGAAGACACATTTTGTGCTCTGATGACTGCAAGGTTATGTGCACAACTAATGATGGACAAGTAATTAAACATCACTGTGCTGCCAGTTTCAGTTGAAGTCCGATTTGCCGGATTCAGATCTGATTTTTATTTTTTGTTTAAACATTTTTATCTAAAAATAAATTAAATAGCACTATGTAGCTCTATTTATACTGATCTTCAATCGTTTAATATGAATATTGATTTTCGGCTCCCAATCAGCTACATCATAGACACTCTATGTCCATTTACATACAGTAAAGCCCCAGAAACATTCACCTGAGGCGTGGATCTTTTCTCAGGTTGTTCAGAATTTAGGGGCGTCAATCACTAGCAGATTATAAAATAGAAAAATATTGATTGCATAAGCAATATGGGAAGGAGGGTGAGGTGCGGATCAGTGTGTCCCACAGCACACGGGGTATCACCTAATAGACTAGGCATCAGTCTTTCTCCATTTTAGTACTTGTTACCTATCAAGTTAGCAGAATGTTCTGTTTGGACTACTATAAGGCCCAGGTTCTCTGGCAATTGAGGTTAAAGTGGTGTCTCAATCTTAGCTTTCAAGTAAGGACAGCATGGAAAGGTTCCTGTGTACAACTTCCCACTCAACCAGTCTCTGACCGCATCTCTATATGTATTTTGCCTCCCCTAGACCCTGTGCTTTCTTCTTCCAGCAGCCTTCAGGGGTTCCTTCCAGTAGCAGAGACCCTTGCATCCTCTCCTTGGGTCTAGGCCCGAAGCCTAGGAGAGAATGAACTCTAAGCTAGCATCCGCACAGGGCACAAGCCCAGGAGGGAAGAGACAGAACAGGAAGTGGATCAGTCATTAGTTCTCCCAGCAAACTTCCCTGACTGAACTTTAATGTCAATGAGGATTAGTGTAAGAAAATGTATAGATAGATATATAAAAGTCGGAGGCAAAATGTTTCAAGAATGATCATACCAGCCAATCCGCTTAGCAATTTTTAGATAGTAAGCCCTCAGGGGCAGGGCCCTCCTAGCCTCCTCCTTGTCTTGACTTGTATTGTAACTGTAATGGGTTCCTTATATTGTAACGCGCTGTGCAAACTGTTGGCGGTGTATAAATCCTGTATAATAATAATAATAATGTGTCTCTTGTTTTTCGAGCAACAACTGGAAAATGGAAGAAATAATATGGTTTTGCAGTGCTAAATACGGACCCTTTTCTTCAGGCTTTACAAAACTCTTTAATGTACTCCATCTAAAACCATAACGCAATGTCCGGTGACCTGGTTACACAATCCACAATATGTTATGAACATTTCTATTGACTATGATCTAATATTACGTGCCAGCTTGAATATTTCCTCTGCCGTATTGTGTGACCGTGTGAGCTCTGTTTCTGTAATCAGTTTTGTCAGGGATATGAATGCCATTATTGTGTCATGGAGCAGCCAGTGGTCGCGCGTTATTCCCTGTACAATTCCCGCTGGTAGGATTTCAAGGAAATGGAGGTGCTGGTGGTGAAACGCCGCTTCCTGCTTCCGCTCGGTACAGGTGGGGGGTGGGAGGAAAATATCCACAATGCTAATTGACAATGTGCTGGATTACAGGGCAACCAGATCACGTAGCTGCTCGTGGCTATTTTGGAAACTCAGTAACAGGGGCGATGAATATTCATGAGGGCATTTGGATGTAATTAAGCTTTCAAGCTACCTAAAATACATTGGGAAGTGGAAGTGATTTCATTTTCGTAGCACTTTGGTTTGTTCAGATACTCAGTATCGTTTAATCCTAGTTTATAATTCCACACACATCCGCAAAGTCACAGAATATTAGCTTTAGGCCCTCCGGAAACTCTACGCCAACAACTGACCATGGTGGAAAGTATTACAATGATTCGGTGGACAGGTTTCAAAGTTTAATACTAGTAAGACTTTAGCACAGGACTACCTGCGACCACTAAAGGATCATTCAAGTCAAAACGTGTTTTTCACTTTGAATAAAGTGTTGAATGTTTAAAACCCGTTGGGATATTTATGCTGTCAGTGTCCCATTGAGGAGATCTCACTTTTCCTACAACGGGAAATGAAAGGAAAACGCTTAGTTGTTCCTAAGGTAGATTTGCCCTCTATTCCTGTTATAGTGACAACTCAAAATGTTGAATTTCCCAACACAAGAGAGGGTGAATCTCCCTGGTTGGGACAAGACAGCAATAAAACCAGATAGAAGTCCTAACCCCTCACAGCGATTATTATTATACAGGATTTATATAGCGCCAACAGTTTGCGCAGCGCTTTACAATATAAGGAGGACATTACAATCACAATACAAATCAAGACAAGATGGTAAGGAGGGCCCTGCCCCTGAGGGCTTACAATCTAAAAGGGAGGGGGAAGTGATACATGAGGAGGTAGCTGTGTGGGGATGAATTGTTTGAGGATGTGATGGTTGAGCAGTTAGGTTGAGGTGGGATAGGCTTCCCTAAAGAGATGAGTCTTTAGGGATCGCCTAAAGGCAGTCAAGGTGGGCGACAGATGGACAGGTTGGGGTAAAGAATTCCAGAGGATGGGAGACTCTAGAGAAGTCCTGGATGCGTGCATGGGAGGAGTTGACAAGGGAGCTGGAAAGCAGGAGGTCTTGGGATGAGCAGAGCCGACGGTTAGGGTGATACTTTGAGACCAGGTTTGAGATGTAGCTACAAGGAGCGATTCCTCAACAGAGAGAGCCACAACCGCAAGTATTAGAGCCCTGTCCCTACATGTGGAGACCTGTGCTATTGCATATATCCATCCATACTGCTGGTGTATTGCCTGTCTGTGCCTTGCTTAATTGACACATATTGCTGGAGTAATGCCTGTCTGTGCTCTGCCTAATTGAACCATACTGCTGGAGTATTGCCTGTCTGTGCTTATGCTAAGTAGTATCCATACTGCTGAGGAGTAGTGTCTCCAGTTATTACTCGCTATATACTGACGGAGCATTAGAGCTGTTACATTACTAACCACTTATAGGAGCTTTATAGGACTGTATATACCAGGTGTACATACGTAGACTTACCTGCGGACTACAGTCCCAGCAGGCCCCCTTAATCGTTAATTTAATACCTACAGGTAGAACTGGGTAGTGGTATACCGGTTCTTACCTTTCCTCAAATTCGAGGCTGGGATACATGATGTGGAACGGCTCCCCATCGCACTCGGTGTATTAGGGAGCCGTCTGACTGACCCAATCCCATAAAGCCTACACGCTACAGATCCGCAGCTGTGGTCCAATCCTCCGTTACCTGCTGGATTGTGACATATATTCAGAGTCATTACTTTGTAATATGACTTAAAAATGATACTCAAAAATCTATAATTGTATCTTCATGAATCCATAAATAATGCCGGGGAAGTCTTTGACTGGAGTTTGTTCATTACGCTGAAATAAAACACTTGCACCTGACACAAGAGTCAACATGGCAGCTATATAGACACACTGTTCTTTCTCTTGGAGGTGAGACATCATGATGGGGATTCCACCAATAGCCCTGCATTGTATGTAATGACGCTGTAGGGCCACCTAGAGCCCGAAGGCTCAGAAAGAAGGGGAAAGCGCCAGAGCCTGATGAAAAAGGGGTAAGGTAAGTAAAACTGCCTCTTCTACTTCCCCCCAGACTCACCGAGTAATTAACCCTTGCCGTGCAAGGAGCACGCAGTGCAAGGGATTTTTCTTCCCTCCACCCCGCAGGTGGGCTTTAGTATAGGACATTAAAGAAATGCCTGTTAGAAGAATGACGCCAAGCTCAGAGCTGCCAGTGAAGGGGGACACCTTCCATCTACCTTATTAGAGGGCTTTGCAATATCTCTAAAGAGGAAATGCCATAGAAGTGAGGATAGACCAAACGCAAACAAGGTAAACAGAATCAGATGTCTTCCTGCTGCATCATGTGACTCTCTAACTGCAGGATATGAAGGCATACCATAAATTTTTATCTGCAGGAAGCTCTGACAAGTCTGTATTATGCTATAACAACCAATCAGATTCAAAGTTACATATTCCAACTGACATTTTTCACTGCAAGCTCATCTTAGGCTGGGCACACACCTTACAACCATCGCAAGACTTTTGTCTTGCGATGGTTGTAAGGTACTTAAAAAAACGTACGATCTGCCCATCTTGCATAGGCAGATCGTACTTGCGATGAGGGGCGGGCTTGCGATGACCGCAATGCCGAACGGGCAGTGTGCGCTTGCGCACACCGGCCCGTACGGCTTTTATCGTACGAACGTGCCACAAACCCGCCGAACGTCGTACGATGCTCGGCGGGTTTTCGAACATGTCCGTAAGTTAAAAGTCGTGCGACCTTACAGTAGTAGAGGTCGCACGGCTTCCACACACCTTACGATAATCGTACGATCGCGGGATTTCCCGCCATTATCGTACGATTATCGTAAGGTGTGTAGGGGCCTTTATTGGTCTAATCCACAACATGCCATTTCCTGGCAGATTGAACCACTTTCGTCGGAAAACTGACATAATGAAAACCTTATTTTTTTAAATATACATATATTAAAGCGGAAATACGACTTCCTTTTCCTTACAGCCAAGGAAGGTGCCATCTTAGACTGTGTTGCCATGTGATCAGCTGTGACACCAGCCGTTTGAGGGCTTGAAAGTTCAGTCGAGAGCTGAAATAAGCACACTGAAACCCTGAGAGTTGGCATGTCTCTAAAGTAACTGCTTTGGGAGACATTACATTAATGGGGAAAGGTTCCTCTTTAACTGTTGGTTGCAGGTGTCATCAATCTGTTGAATCAATTTGTAATTGAAAACTGGTTACAATTCTCAAATTGGTTTGCCAATGGCCAGCATAGAAGTGTCCACCAGCAATCTAAACATTCAATAACTCGATGGTTTTAAAACACAAATTGTATCTGTGGATTATGAATGCGCCCGTCCAGTCTTTGCACCTCTTCGGTTTTTAGGTAAAATCGGAGATGAAACATTCGATGACAGTCAGGAAATTTGCTGTTGATTTTCTTTTTTTTTTGTAACCACTCACAGAAACAGATGAGCATTGAAAACAGAAGGAATGTAAATGTCAATGTCAAACAGATATTACATTCACTCCAAAGAATGAAGGTCAATATATATATGCATCAAAACCCAAATTCAAACCTTATATATAAAGCAGTAACAGTCCCATCTGACCTGTGTTTCCACTTTTCCTTTTTCTAATAAACATAAAGAAATAATTTGAGGAAAACAACACAGAAAATGGGTAGAAAGAGGAGGAGAGAGAAATCAGATGAAGAGACATTGGGGAGAAATCTTGGTGGTTAGATTAATCAGGGGGCTGGGGCAGACACAACATGAAGTGGGGTCAGTCCTGCGGATTAGGCTTTCTGTTGATTTTCAATGTTTTTGAGTCGCATTTGGAATAAATATTCTTAAATCTTTTTAATGTGATCTTTCTTGGAGCATTCAGAAAAACTCAAGTAAATGAAGCTTTTAATGAAAATGATTATTTTTGGCCATGATTTCAGCAGGAAACTCACTTGTGGCACAACACAATGAATAAAAGGCAGAAACAAAAAGTAAAGGCAAGACACATTTAACGGCTTTAATAGAAGTGACTGTGAGCACTTGAACATATCACTTTTCCACATCGTCCCCACGCACGATGACGCACTTGCTGTAACGTTCAACTAGCTTCTGTATTCCTGCTGAGAAGATTTTCAGCTGCTGCTGAAGCCAGGTGTGCATCGCTACCTTTACTTTATCATCTGAGGTGAAGCTGCGACTGCAGAGCCCCTCCTTCCTTTTGTTCTCCATGTCTCGTCGCCGGTAACAATTTTATCCAGAATACTCCGATCTTCTTCATACAGCTTAGTCATTTACACCTGTTCTCCATACTTTAAACCTTTTTACCCATTCATAAACATTTTATTGATTCACGGCGCTATGATCGTACTGAGCAAACACCTGACGGTGAATTTCCACCAGTGATGGGTGGGGCATGGGCCCCAGCATGCTGAAGCCTCGCCCCTAGCCCACCAAAGCCCCAACTCGGTCACCACGCTAAGTGTGGAGGAGGGAGGGTGGAGACACTCACTTGCCCGTCACTGGTGAGGCATTGAGATCTACGTGGTTTTTTTTTTTGATTGGACAGCTTTGACCAATGGCGCTTTGCCATTGGTCCAAACCCTCAACAGAGCTCAAGCCTCTAACATAGAATAGAGGCTGTTGCAGCTTTTGCCTCACCAAGTTAGGTCACACAAGCAGTGGGGAAGCCTCTGCTGTGTAACCTAACTTAGCTGTCAAAAGCCGGATGCAGCACCGCATGTAATTAACAGGCAGCGTTCCGTCCATAACAGGTTACACAGCAGGGAGTTACAAAGCACGGGAGGATTTCCATGCTTTGTAACCTGTTTTAAGCCGGTCTGAATGGAGAAAAAGCTGTCAGCTGCCGACTTGAAGCTGACAGCTTTTTCCTCCATAATACTAGGTGAGGCTGACCGCATGTCCCTGATATCCACTGGTTGCATTCCCTCTTCCCAAAGAAAGAGCACTAGGGCACATTGTTCTTCGATGGAGTAATCTCACAACAGACCGTTGATGTTTCTGTCCACCTGACTACCACTCAACTAAAGTCTGAGCGCTGTACCGTGCATGGTTGAACTATCCCACGGGCTATGTAAATATGCTGCCTTGTGCAAGCTTCTCTCTGTTCTGGTCACCCTCATATTTAACCTAACATCTAGCACTGATGGAGAATGGTAGACCATGCATGACCAGAGACTTGAACACATTACTGTTACACTGATCATTGTATTACATGCACTGGGTGGATAGAAAAGATGTTCAGGCAAGAAGTGGTTAACATTCTCTCTTCCCTGCACAGATTGGGTCATGTTTGGCAGAGTATTGATGCATCATATGCTGGACGAGATCAGTGAGAAAATTGTCATTTCGGCATTTCCAGGGCCTGGGGTTTCAGTCCAGTATTTGGCGCTTTTGTTCAAAATAAATCAAAACAATTCTGAGATGTTAAATCAGATACAGAGTTTGTTTATATGTTTGTGTGCAAGATGTGTGGCGTTAACCCTGCACGCTGCTTCAAGCGATTATTTCCAGTTTGATCTATAAAGTGTTTAACTACGCTCTCAATTGAATTTTCACACTCCAAGGGCTAAATTACACCGGCAATTTTAGTCTGAAAGATTTAACCACTTAATACGGTGCACAACGCGCTGTGTAATACACATATGACACAAACAGAATGCACTGCCTAGTGCTGGTAAAACACCTTTTTAATAGATAAAATTGGAATAAAAATGCATTTATAATGTAAGAACATGATTGGGACTAATAACCCGTCATTACAATCTGCATTAGGTAACAAGTCACAATTACATACCCCGAACTACCTCTTCTCCAAGGCTGGTAGGAGAGATAGGATTCCTTGGTGAATGTGTTTTAATGGGCACTGAACAGACTGGAAGATGAAATGGCACTTAACCAGAAAGAAAGACTGAGCTGACAGCCTGTAAATAAAGGACTACTGACATGTTTCAGGAACAAGCGCAGGTCGTTACCATGTGTTGTGGACAGGGCCATTCCTATAATGTGACAGCCTCATACGGCATCCTTTTGGGTCATGTGGGGGGCACAACAGGCTGACCCCGCCTCCCCCTTTCTGTCTAGAGCGTCGCAGGTTGCAAAGAGCCAGGCATGTGTAAGGGGCCAAATAAATCTCTCCTCCTAGCTCTTAGCAACCTGGGGTGGGGTCCTCTAGCTGGGTGCCAGGAACTGAATGGGACACCCTGGCCGGTTCCCCCCCCCCCCAGGGGCCTGGCAACCAGTGATGTGGGGTGCCAGCCAGAGCTGGGCGGTGCATCACCAGGAGTGCACAGCCAGAGGGCCATTAGCATGCACCACCAGCACCCTATCAACAATCCACCCCCACTCCAGAACGTGACCACCAAGAGCCATCCCACCAAACACCCATCGTGACCACCAGCACCCATGCACCCCCTCCCACAACCTCTGGGGGTGATGCTAGAGACACCCCTAGTTTTGGTACGCTGCAATGCACACCCTTTGGCGAGGTAACACACTGCAATGCAACATAGCCATAAGGATAAGCACTTGCCCTTAAGAAAGCCAGATGTGAAAGTACTGTGTGTTGAGCCGCCCATAAATAATGCAAGTTTGTCCTTTTTTCATGCACTGATTCAAAGTGAATTGGCTGCCCTAAAGGAATGTGTGTCAACGCATGAAAACATACATAGAAACATAGATAAGGAGCAGCCCTAAGGTGGATGATCAGTTTATGTTCCTGAAACTTGCTGAGCAGCCCACAAATGCAAAGTGTATGTACAGCCAATCAGGTCTACAGTATATATACATTTGTCTCTTTTTGCAGACTGGTAAGATCATTTCAGCAGAGACTAAGTCACTGGTTGGAGCTCAAGGAAGGCTTTTGAAAGATAAAAGATGCTGTTTAGTAAGACAAGGCAGAAATTTAATCATGCAGATCTATTTAATTACTAAAAGGTCCAATATATAAGCCCTCACGGGCAGGGCCCTCCTTACCATCTTGTCTTAAATTGTATTGTGACTGTAATGTCTTCCTTATATTGTAAAGCGCTGTGCAAACTATTGGCGCTATATAAATCCTGTATAATAATAATAATATATGCGTTAATTAAACACAAAACCCAATTTTTTTTGCATTGCAGTGTTTTACATCGCCAAAGGATGTGCATTGGAGGGTACCAAAACCAGGGGTGATCTAGCATCACCCCCTGAGGCTGTGGGAGGGTGTGGATGGGTGTTGGTGGTCACGAGGGGTGTTGGGTGGGATGGGTGTTGGTGGGGACAAGGGGTGTTGGGTGGGATGACTCTTGGTTGTCCCGTTCTGGAGTTGGGGTGGATTGTTGATGGGGTGCTAGTGGTGCATGCTAGTATGTAGGCACAGCAGTGTCTAGTACATAGTATTTGAGGTTGAATAAAGACATTAGTCCATCAAGTCCAACCTATTAGGATCTCATTCTAGGAGTACCTGTACCCCTGTATATTACGGTCCCTTAAGAAATCGTCCAAAAGTTTCTTGAACAATTCCACATTCTTTGCTGAAATCACCGCCTGTGGCAGTGAGTTCCAGACACCATGAAATTGTCGCGCAACATGTTTAGAAATCGCCCCGCCTTTGCCGAACCCGAAGTTCCATTAGTATAGGTTATTGGCACTAGAGAAATAACTGACACCGGACTGTGAATGAAGTAACTTTTTCCCATAGATTAGAGATGCCTAGAGAACAGAGCAGACAGTGAGCACTGCATACACAGCACAAACTAATAAAAAGATGACAAAGATCCCACAAGAGTTCACTTATTCCACTGAGGAGAAGCGTGCCCTAGTACAGTATAGAGTCTTAAACAATTCTTGTGAAATATAAAGAGAATTTCCATATTATTTTGGCAGGGAAACACATTTATAACTAAATGACACATCGGACATATGTAATAAGTTGGCGGGAGCGAGTGACTGGAGAGCTGCCAGCCCTGCGTGTGTAAATGAGCCGTCTTAATAAGGCCAAAGATCAAAGCTCTTTAATGTTTCCAAGCCGATGAAATGGGCGTACTGGAAAGGCAGAGCGCCGTTATCTTCTGCAAACGATTGACGCTAAATGGCCCATTAAATAAGAAACGGGTGACTTGAATCCAATGTTGGAAACAGATAAACAATGAAATTAAAACGTAATGGGACGGAGATACAGGAATAGGTTTTTTTATATGGATAAAATAAGATTTTTGTACATATCATAAAATCTTTTCCATTGAGGAACACAGACGTTAATTAATAGGTTATACTGCCACCTGGGGACACATAAAATGTTAACCCAACCCCAAATAACCCCGTCTCCAATTGTCATGCCTCAGTTTTGTAAGCAGGCCAATAAAAACAGAAGGGCAGAACTTCAATGGACTTTAAGCAAACAGATTTTATGGTAAATTTTTCCTTTCTTTATCATCCATTGAGAGAGAATTTAGTAATTCTTAGAAATTTGGGATTTCCAAAAGCAGTCCAACTCAGGCCACTGAGGGATCCGACAGGTGTGGAGACTACCATGTTATATAAAGGATATAGCAACTACATGAAGGTCACAGCAAAAATATGGAATTGTTATGACCAAGGGGAGGGCACAGAAGATCAACAGACCAGGACTGGTAGATACCACTGCTACCTGAAGAATGATGGGCCTCACTAGCAAAGTGGAGGACAACAAATCATCCAACATAATGAAAAAGAGGTGGAACAACAAACTACCTGAACAAAAGAAAAAAACCCAGACCAACAGCTAAGGCCATCAACAAATAGAAATGTTTACAGGGCCAAGTCCCAGAAAATAAACAAACCCCTATGGTCTTAGCCTCAGCTGATGCTAAAATAGGTCACAGGTGACCAGAGTTGACAAATTCACTGAAGGCGAGAAGTGGAATGAGACCGGAGACCTGTTGATTTATGAATTGCTTCAGAAGCAATAGTAGCAGCGGGGAGATGCTTTCCCTAGGCTTAGAGGCAGGAGAAAGAACGTCAAGTCTACTTCAGCACTCAGCTCCCTCAGCCTAACAGTTACTGCTGTAAGATAGAAGTCCATAAGAAGACCGCTACCTGATGGAAAAGCTATCTGTGGTATATAAAGTATTTTGATTAAAGAAAAAAAAATAAAAAGGCTAGCAAAAAATATGGTTAGACTTTGTTTCAGCAGAGCAGCAGAAAAGGCGTCCAATCTGCGAGGACATTAGCAGAAAACTAAGCAATGATGGTTTAAGGCCGCGGTGTACAGGGACTGACTTAAGGCTGTTTGTTTGCCAGTGTCCCAACATTCTAAAGGTGGCAGTAAAAACTACTAAATTACTGTGTCCCTCAATAGAAGATAAAGGAAGTACACTTTTGTCACTCTTGGGGAGAATTAAACATTGACAGGGTTATTCACAAAAGGGTGAAGAGTTTGGAGAAGGCAGGAGAAGGGAACAATCTAGGACAATATAGCCAAAATGGAAAGTGAGCTGAATTGGAGAATTGTTCCAAACCAGCTATGTTGTCCTAGATTGTTCACTTTTTCTGCCTTCCCCAAACCCTTCACCCTCCTGTGAATAACTGTGTTAAAGCAATGTAAATGAAACTCCACATTGTAGCAGATATCCTGACAACTAGCATTTAGATGTGCAATAACGAACACTACATGGGATAGCGTAGTGATGGGGTTGGAACGTTTGTTAGTTTTAGTTTTTTGTTCCCGCTGGGATGTTTTATTCTCTATATGGTTACCAGGACAAATCGGGATGGGCAATCCCAAATTTTAGAGCCTTCACCCAAAAATGGGGGTAAGGAAAAATCTTCAATTGGTGACACCCATTGAGGGGATATCCTCAAACTGTGAAAGGATTTCCTCTTATTTTCTGTTGTGTCTCTAGAACAGGGGTGCCCACATTTTTTTGTGTAAAGATCTACTTTTCAAATGATGAGCTACATGAGATCTACCAACAAAAAAAACCCTCCCTCGCTCTCTCTCCTCTGGCTGTCTCTCCTTGCTCATGCTCCTGGATGTCTCTCCTTGCTCATGCTCCTGGCTGTCTCTCCTTGCTCATGCTCCTGGCTGTCTCTCCTCTCTCTCCTGGCTGTCTCTCCTCTCTCTCTCCTGGCTGTCTCTACTCTCTCTCTCCTGGCTGTCTCTACTCTCTCTCTCCTGGCTGTCTCTCCTCTCTCTCTCCTGGCTGTCGCTCCTCTCTCTCTCCTGGCTGTCGCTCCTCTCTCTCTACTGGCTGTCTTTCCTCGCTCTCTCTCTCTCCTGGCTGTCTCTCCTCTCGCTCTCCTGGCTGTCTCTCCTCTCTCTCTCCTGGCTGTCATTCCTTGTTTTCTCTCCTGGCTGTCTCTCTTCGCTCTTTTGGCTGTCTCTCCTTGCTCTCTCTCCTGGCTGTCTCTCCCCGCTCTCTCTCTCTCCTGGCTCACCTTGCTGTATTTTGCAAACAGTGTAGTGCAACAGGCTATGTAAACTAATATTCTATGATGTAATACATAGCACTACAACCACCAGAGAGGTGTCAGGGAGCTCGGCTCAGCAGACTCCGGCTAATAGGGAATCATGTGCGCACAGCTAAATAAATATACCAAAATGGAATAAAGGGGCCGCCATTCACACCCTTCCTGATCTACCAGCATCATCTCTGAGAGCTACTGGTAGATCACCATCTACCTAATGGGCACCCCTGCTCTAGAACATAGCACAGTAAAGCCTTCTTAAAACAGAAGGTTTTCACATGTCTCATTCCATCACATATCCTAAAAACAAGAGGATTATTCGGGACAGTGGGCAGGGCCACACAAATCATATAAATCATTCCTTATATAGTTTGGTTATACTATCTCTAGGACAGAAAGAGAAGGGTAATATCACCAACAGGACACAGTGTCATAATTACCCGAAAAAGGTCCTAACCATTTCCTAAAGGTTGAGTTTAGAAAGACTGCACCCTACATGTAACAAAAAGGTTTAAAAAAAAGCCACCACAATAGACATTCCGCCCATGAAGAACGCAATTTCATACAAGGATGTCAAATAATGTGCTGTACTTGCTAGTGATTCCTCTCTGTACAGTACAAACTTTAGATGAACAGCGGAAAAGAAATAGAATGCTACATAATGAAGAGGTTAAAATGACTCACACTATATATACATGGATGGAAATATTGCAGTAAGTATGCCTAACTAGGAAAAAAATTAAACACATAAAAAACACAATAAATCAGAGCTACTGTCCCTCTCCGGGGACAAAGCAAGTCGCATATATGGGATAGGAAATGCATTAGTGGGCTTTCTGCAATAAATTAACTTTATATTTATGTCATAAAATGAAGTGTTCCCAAGATTATTACTGGAGATCAGAGCCAGAGATTTACGCCCCACTTTTGTTCTATACTGCCCTCTTGGATTAAAGCTCTGTTAGCAAAACTTGGCTAATCCCCGTCTACAATAGTTTTCCCATTATTATGGTGACAGGGGGAGGCCAATAATAAAACAATTGCCAGGAGAAAGAAATGCTTTAGCTGGCACAGCACAGGGTGAAGAAGGAACAGTCCAGTCTGCCAATGCATGTCATAAATACAGAGTTTTCTGTGACAGCAAATTAAAGGGAAATCAGATACTCCTTTGCACATCTGTACTAGGAAATGGAGGCTTCCTCCTGATTGGTTACTGCTCACATTTTCTTCACCCCCCCTTATTCAGATATGCAAAGTACCCTAAAGTGAACCCCTGTGTCACCCACACAAGTTCATTTTATTTATAAAGAGCTAGGACATAAACTCCGTAATGGAAAGTTATAATACCCAGCATGCTTTAATAAGCGGCGCTGCGTAATGGGGTTTGTAGAACCTTTGCAGGGGTAGATTGCCGGCACTTTCTTTATACTGCCAATCATGTGCATGCAGCGGTCTAATGATTGACAGCTGTGTTCAACAAAACCCATCCAACAAACAATCCATTTGGAATTTAATTGGCAGCAAGGCCTGTAGATAAACAGTGAAAGGAAACACAAGGGGGAAGCACGCAGGATTTAAGATGCCTGCTTTGTCTCTGTGGAACAAGGCCAAGTCCTCGAGATTCGGACTTTTGCTGCACATAGAGAGGTGCTGGGTTCAATGTTTGATATCTCTGAGCGGTGACAATTCGGGATCTCACGGCTTGCCTCTAGTCATATAGATCTCACACATTCCTGCCGCTATTCCCATAGCCTTGCGTGAACTGCTTTTATTGCATCTCTAATGTCAGCTCTCAGGCAGCCCGAGCCAAGAACTGGCAATGAATATGATTAGAGCACTTGTCACTCATTAAGCCTCGGGTCAAGTTATCTGTAGAGTTTAAAGCCGTCCAACCGGGGATTAGGCGGAATGTCTAGCAGCTTAATAAGGTATACAGAGGTCTAAAGTTCACAGAAAACTTAATTTGAAAAATATTCTATTTATTTTTGTATTTAGTTGTAGAATAAGGTTTTGTGTACTTCTGCCATCTGGACAGCAAATGTGCCCTGTGAACAAAATGCTAGTTTGGGTCCATATTTGCTTCGTTTAAGTATGTGAGAAAAAGTATTTAAATGCGAGTGAATCAAGGTTAGCG